>NC_053442.1:48113421-48413421 GCF_007990345.1 Gossypium hirsutum | reverse complement strand
CCTTTAGGTTCAGCCAAGCTCATTTTTGGGTGCAGGATCAAGAACTACAACAAGTGGAGGACGTACGAGGAAAAAGGAGAATTGTCGATTAGTCCCTGATAGTTGAATCACTTGACAAGTAAGCTTATACTACCTTCTAAGGTTATAATTTGTTATTAAATATTTTTATTTATATATAAATTGTTGAAATGGAAAATAAAACTTTATAATAATAAATTGGATTTCTGAAATATTTCCAATGGAATGAGTAAAAGTATCATCTACAAGGTTTCTGAATTATTCTCGTTCTGGACCGAACTCCAGCATTTGTTACGGGCTCAGATATACATGTGACACATATTTAGCCTGAATTGGTAATCTGTTGTCATTTTAAAGGTTTAGCTTGGACTGGTAACCTTACATGTATACATAGCACTCGCCAAACTATATTTCTTTTGTGTTGCCATTGGTTTAACCCGGACGGGTAATTTGACACATATATCTCTGTACCAAATTAGCACATACAAGTTTTATTTATTTTCTGGACTTATATATTGATTTTTTTATGAAGTTCCATTGGAAAACTATTGAATATACAATGTTAAATGGTTTTATAAAAGGTTACTAACTTGAAGTTGTTGATTCATGTTGTGATAAAGTTTTTACTTGAATGGTTCTATGGAATTAGCTATTAAATGTGTATGGTAAGTTTAATGAATTGAAATGTATGAACCTACAAAGTATTTCTTATACTTACTTTTGTGATTATTTTTTTTTTGTAGATTTTGAATACGTTGAGTTTGTCGATCAAATCAGCGAAGCTCACACCTATCATCATCATCTAACATCAGTAGATTTTGAAGTATTGAAATGTGGTTAATTGTGGCATGTATATAGGATGCACATTTTGCTAATGTTTGGGCATGTTTTATTACTTTGGTTGTAAATATACTATGTGCAAAGTTAGTACATATATATGGCATGTTTGGCATCTTGGTAGCGTGTATTTAAGGTATGTTTAATGGTAGTTATGGATGACTATTTGGTAAAGAGTTTGGTATGTTTATTGATAGTTAGATGGTTTGAATGGCTGAATTTATTTGGTTGATAAATGTTGTTTATATGTGGTGACAATGAGGGCATATTGGTTAGGCATTTAGGTTGGGATTTTTGGTATGTTTTAGGCTTGATTACATGTGTTTTGAAAGCATGTTTATGGCTGATTTGGTTTTGGCTTGGCACCTAAGGATTTGGTGTTGTTTTGCCTTGTTTTGGAAGCAATTTTAGGTGATACGAAACTGAAGTGGAGGAAGCAGAAGAAAGATCGAATTCAAGTTGTTCGACTCGAAAAGGAAAGATTTAGATCTGATCTGAAAAGAAGAAATAAATAAATTTAGTAATAAAGAAGTAAAAAACAGTAAAAGAAGAAATTTGAGAATAAAGAACAAATAAAAATAAAAATATATAAATAAATAGATGAAATTTAAAAGTAGAAGATAGATTGAATAAGCCGATGGATATGATGGATAGAAGGATAAATGTCCAATTGAACTCATTGAGATATAAATCCCAACAAACTCAATTAATGGCTCTAATTAACCCTTTAAGAAATAATCATTGGCAAATTGAAGGGTAAAGAATGAATTCTCATGACTCCTTAAAGAAAATTGAGAAGAAAACTACTAAAAAACACAAGAAAACAATCTTGCACAATAAACAAACTCCCAAAGTTGAAAATTTTATTAATAAAAACAATTGTCTTCTTAATAAATAATAAAGAAGCCTTTATATAGGCTAGCTAAGTACATCCATATAAAACTCTAAAGTATACTAAAACTCTAATTAATCTAAACAATAAATAGTTGTAAACAAAACTTTCTTGTTAACATAAAACTCCTAAATAACTTAAAATACTTAATAATTATAAAAAATGTTTGTAATAAAAAATAATAAAATAATAAGAGCTAATAAATACAATATTAGGCTCATATATAATAAAAATTAAGCCTAAAACTCGAACCCAGTATGATTTAAACTCGAATTAAAAGCCCAAAACTCGCAATTCCCGTCATAATCATGTCCAAAAATTCTGCTTGTGCAGTCTTTATTAAAACAGTCATAACTTGAGCTCCCGAACTCCAAATTGAGTGATTCAAAGTACGTTTCAAAGCTAAGAGATAGATATTCAAGTACCATGAGACATCTCAACCTAGAAATGCCTAGATACTATCCAAAAATTTGTCACAAGTCTGCTGATTTCTCAAACTTGAAAATTGGCAGTTTTGGTGAATGGAATTTAATAAATTTCACCTCATCCGTGCATGTATCATTAAGTGCACACGACCTGGGACACAGGCTACCACACGGCCATGTACCACACATGGTCACACCACACAGATGTGTGTTATTTTTATTTTAAGTGTAGGGTTTTTCCACACGACCTAGAGACATAGTCGTGTCACCCTATTTCGAATACTCACACAATCTGATACACGGTGGTGTGACCTTATATTTCGAATTGTACACGGTTTGGCCACACAACCATGTTTCTGAGCCACATGGTTTGAACTTTATCATATGGCCGTGTGACCCATGTTTCCAAAATTTTCATGTTTTTTTTCCATATTTTTCTGTTTTGTTTCAAATTAGTCTCTAATTATTCCCAAACTATTTTTATGGCCTCGTAAGCTTATTTTAAGGTTTGTAAATGTAATTATGTTATGAATGAAATTTAGATTTAAATGTTTTTTTTAAATTAATAAATGAATGGTTTAATGATGTTAATTTTTTTATATGTGTCGTAATACTTCGTAACCCTAACTGGCAACAAAGACGAGTTAGAAGTGTTACAAGTGGAGTCCGTCGGGATAGTAAACACGGGGATTACGAGGTGTAAGAACCTATGTTCTGCCAAGACAATAAACATGAGGATTATGATGTGTAAGACCATAGCTCGACTATGGCAACCAATGGAGTCCATTAGGACAGTAAACACGTGGTATATGGTGTAAGACCATAACTCGGCTATGACAGCATAGAGAGCCCGTCAGGACAGTAAAAATGGGAAGTCTGCTAGGACATTAATCATGAAACCTAATGAGTAAGACCATAGCTCGGCTATCGCAGCATATGTAGTCCACCGGAATAATAAACATGAGGTAGTCCATCGGGACAACAAACACAGGGTGGACCATCAGAATGGAAATAGAGGGAAAACACGTATATGGAAAAGAATTGGAAGAAAAATGTAAGTATTGGCAAAATGATAGTGAGCCGTCAAATTATTAAAGAATTCGTCAAATATGGAAAATGAAGTAGTAAAGGAATTAGTCCGCCAAAACAATAATCAGAAAAGCCATAGGGCAAATAGGTGATAACCCAGCTAGAATCATACACGAGAGAAAGGATGTGTCCAAGGATCGTAGTTAAAGATTCTCGAGTAAGGACTACCAGAGGATGCTCAATGAAAGTGAATGAGAAGGAAAGAGAGAGATACATGAATACAGCATCTATGGGACAAATATGTGTATCAAGACTATTCGTATTGAGGAAAGGCAATTGCGAGTTTAACCCCTAGAGTTAGATCTTGTAAGGGAAACATCATAAAAGAGAAATTGTAGACTCAAGTGGTGTTAAGACAACATTCTATTGGATGTTGTAGGCCTGAATGGTCCTCTACCGATAGACATGTTTCACCTTGAGAGCAAGGTATCATGAATAGCGTGGATTACAAGAAAGTAATCCAAACAACTCTACAACCTAAGTGTAGTATAAGTGGAAAGGATGAAACAAGGTTAAATCCACCAGAATGGCGTGGCCATGCTCTAGTAGGCCTTAGGAGTAGAATATCAATGTATGCATCGGAGTTATGGCGTGTTCACGAGCTAGGATGAAATCAGAAAGGATATGCATGGAAGGAATTGGGAGGAAAAAGAATACAGAAGGCAAATTGTGAAATGAATGATGGGAATCCATAAGGATGATAAATCAGCTAGAACCTACCATAGGGTGTCAAAAGGTCATAAACCGACTGTGTGACTCCATATTACACAATCTCTATTTTTAACACGGGCTAGGCACACGGACGTGTGACCCTATTTTATGATTGTTTTCCCTATTTTTTTGTTAAGTTTTTAATTAAGATCCTATTTAATTCTGGTTCAATTTAAGAGCTTCTGTAAGCTCGATTTAAGTTTGAATTTGTATGACAATCATGTTGTTTTAAATGTTTAAGATATAATGTATAATTTATTGGATTTTTTAATTAAATTCACATGTTCTTATTCTGTTATTGTAGCATCCTGTAATCCGATTCCGACGACAGAGACGGGTGAGGGGTGTTACATTAACAAGATGTAATTTCAATACAATTACCATGGTGATTTAATACAATACTAAGACTACTAAGAAGTTACCATGGTTATTCCAATACAGTACTACCATGGTGATTCCAATACAATACTAGGATTACAAAGATTTTGCAAATATAGTACTAAATTTAATGGCGATTCCAATACAATACTAAGATTACAAAGATTTTGGAGATATAGTACTAAGATTTTGCAAATGAATGGTAATTCCAGTACAGTTACTAGGGTGATTCCAATACAATACTAAGATTTTGTAAATGAATGATGATTCCAATACAGTACACTTAACTTGCAAAAGCTTATGACTTTTCTGAAACAACAATTAGTGTTACAGACTTTTTTGAAGTCATGACTTTTTTAAAACGATGCTTAGTCACCTTTCTGTGGTGTTTATATGTGCCTCAGATTTGAGTGCAAAAATATACAATACAAACTTCTTTTTTCTTCTCTTGAGTGATTTTCGACATTATTTAATTTTAAAGTTGCTATTATTTAATTCATAATCTGAGTGCAAAAATATACATTATAAACTTTTAATTTATGGTATTATTTAGTTCAAATGTGCAATTAATGCATTCAAAGTTGTAAGAAGAATTGCTTTGTTAAAAAAAACATTGTATTATGTATTGGAATGGTAATTTTTAATCATGATGTATAAGAGAATTTTATTTTTTATTGTTCTACACATGGTGGAGAAATAACTATTGTCAATAAAATTGTGTGGAGACTTCTTGCCTTTCAATTTTTTTTAGATATCTAAAAATCTTTATACAATAATTAAGAATGGTAATTTGAAAAAATATATTTATATACGAAATGTTATCAAACATATGAATGGAAGATGTAGGGTTTTTTACATGAATAATATGAAATAAATAAATAAATATGAAAATAAGATAGCAGAAATAATATTTACGGGAATAGGCAAATTAAACAGTGGAATACGAGTGATTTTAATAAAAAAAACCCATTTTTTTGTAAGCCAGCTCAATTGGTGGCACCTATATTTTATACCACAAATACGAGTTTTTTTCAATATACGGCGAAAAAGTAAAAAAAAAATTATTTGGTGCCGTCGATGTGTCAAGCGGCACCCAAAAAGTTTTATTAAAAAAATTTTAGCTGAAAAAAACTTGTGTTTTAATTTTTTCTGGTATTAAAAACGCGAACTCGTGACCGTCGGGTTACTTCCGTGCCAACCGTCAAGCTGGTGTCGCCTGATAGCTTAGCTGCACCAACTTGAATCCTGACACGGAAGTGGCCCATTGGTCACAAGTTCATGTTTTTAATATCGAAAAAAAATTAAAACACGAGATTTTTTTACTTTTCATCTAAAAAAAGACTTAAGATAATTTTTTTTATTATAAAAGGGGGTTGGTTTGGTCCCCTAACCCCTACACATCAATTTTAGATTCAAAAAAAATTCTTGAAGCTCGTCCTCCTCTTTAATTGCAGTTAAGTTTTGAAGCTCTTCCTCTCCCTGTTACATAGTTTCTTCAAAAAAAAATTGGCATTTTTATTTTTTTTATATGACAATTAATTTTGTTAGTTATGGTTTAATTATTTTTTTATTGTTAATTTATTAAGTTTTTGGTTATATTTTTGCAGTTTAAAAACAAAATGGAGAATTAATTTTTTGCAGCAATTTATTTTAATGGTGTTATTTTAGAAACAACTGTTGATTGTATTTTTGAAACTTGTCAAAAAATGAGGATGAGATTCGATAGGAAAGTATCCATCGGTGATATGAAAGAGAAGGTTAGTGAAAAAAATTTCTGGCGTTGTAGAAGGAGGATGACGAAACTGTTCTACAAATTTCCAGTTTCATCAAATCCTATCAAATTTACTAAGATAGAACTTTTGGACAATGACAGCGTTGAGACAATGGTCGCATTGTATTGCCTGGGAGGTTGAACACTGAACCAATTCAATTAGTTACTAAGTTAGAAAATTTGGAGCCCGTTGAAAATGTAACACAGTTAAGTCAACAATATGAAGTTGAAGACCCGCATATAAAAGTTCCCAGGTCGTCTGTGCACGGTTTTGACATCGATCTCAATGTTGGATGTTCAAATCAGTACGGTGGTAGATTACATATACCTCTAGTCGTTATTAAAATCGATGCGCCTGGTGAAGATGAATCCGATAATAATGATTGTTCTGATCACGAAGGTGAAGATTTTAATGATCTCAGTTTAAATGATGTCCTAGAGGATATCGACGATGAAGGACCGGATGGTGAAAATGATCATGCCCTTCGGTTGGAAACTAAAGTCGTGGCATGGTCATATGCAATGATCCCGGGCCCATATGTCAATCGTCGATCTCAATACGATGCGTTCTTCCAAGTTCCCTAATAAGTACTTGGACATGTTAGAAGGTTCTCAATTGGAAGAGTTGTTCGTGGGTCAAATATCACGAGTAAAGACGAGTGTGTCAATTCCATAAAGTGATATAGTTTGAAGGTTTCTGTCGACTATAGGGTGGCTAACTATAAATCGATAATCTATGTTGGTGAGTGTTGGAAGTTAACAAAAGTGTGCCAGTTGCGGGTATAAGTTGCATTTATCCAAAGGTCACAACAATGAGAGGTATGGAAATTTGTTAGGCCTCATACATAAACTTCTGCTCGTATGACACATGACCACTAAAAGTTTGACTCAAAAACCATCTGTAATTGCATATTGACAATGGTTAAAAACGACCCCCCATTGTTGTATCAGTGCTGATTACTGAAATGCAAGAACAGTTCCACTACCGAGTTTCATACTGGAAGGCATGGTTGGCTAAATAGATGGCCATGGATCAGTTGTACGAAAATTGGGATGCTTCGTGCAATGAACTCCAAGGGTAGATTACTGCAATGCGAGAGTATGTTCCAGGGACTGTCGTTAAGTTGCAGGCGTTACCTTTTCATGACCGGTGCAACCAACTACATCCGGGGAAAAAACTTTTCATCTAATGTTTTGGACATTCGGTCCCTGCATTTAGGCATTTCCCCACTGTAAGCAGCTTGTATAGCTAGATGAGACATGACTGTACGAGAAATATATGCAGATCCTCCTTATTGCGGTTACACAAGATGATAACAAGAACATTCTACCAATTGCCTTTCTCATTGTTGAAGAAGAAAACTCGGAGTCATGGCAATTTTTCATGGAGAACTTGCGGAGATATGTTGTCACTCAAGACAACGTTTGCATCATTTTAGAAAGATCAAAGGGGCTAGTTGCTGGAATCAGGTGATCGAGTGTTCCATGGAGATTTGTCTACTGCATCAGGCACTTTGCGGTGAACTTCCACAAGAAATTCAAAAATACGGATTAGCAAAGAAAAGTTGTAAGGATGGGTAATTATTTGTCTCATTTTTTTCCCATATGTTTGCAAATTGCCAAACGGCACGTAACATGTTGTAATGGTTCAGGATATGAGGTGGAGCCACATCGATTCAGACGAAGATAGGCTGACCTCGAAGCTAATATGCATGGTCAAACTACTATTACATTATAGCAGTGGTTTGGGAGTATGAAGCCCTGGCAATGTGCTCAAAGTTTAGCTAACTATTCGAGCTATGGTCATATGACCACCAATCTAGCGGAGGGCATTAACGCGATATTTAAGCATACACGACATCTCCCAATTACATCTGTATTCTCAGCTACTTTCTACCGGTTAGCCACACTGATGCTGAGAATGGGGCTCAAACAAGTAAATTAAATTATTGCAAGGTTCGTGTACGTCGAGCATGTTAGGAAAACAATGGCGACCAATAGCCAAAAACCAAGAACCATGAATATTCAATTATTCTCGACATTATGAAATGTTTCGAGTGACAAAGACCGTTGGTTTTCGACCAGGTATCCTCATCGTTCCATATGAGGGGGGACTAACATCAATCGACCACCGTATAAGTAGGGAAACCCATTATTTACATACCACGCCTGGTAGTCCCTCGAGGGAGTGAAATTAGGATAACATGAGACTAAATTAGGCATTCTCTCTAACCGAGCGTTCCACAACACAATATATGGTTGATGCTCTAACGCCCAATTCTTTGCATGGTTTCCCTTCTTGTCAATTTCGTGGACCACTTTTCCCAATTTTATAGGAACGTCCGGAATATGTTGACTACACCCGAACTGACGAAGCACCCGATCCCTGGCATACCACTCCACCGTTTGAAAATTTATAATTGGTGCATTAACACACCACACGATTGCATCTGCTTTAGCCGAAGGAGGAATGACGGAAGCAACGTCTGACGCAATATACGGCATCCACACAAACTACACAAATAAACACATGATTATAATACTAACTACAATGTAATTTAATAATTAAACTAATTACATGACATTAATATAATTTAAAATTTTGAGAAAATTACCCCATCCCCGACGTATCCCTAGATCTTCTGTCAGTATATAATGAGTGTTTCCGACTTTCCAATGTTCGAACAACTATATCATCTAAAAATATAAACCAAACTCATTAGAAAATCATTTCATGGAAAAAATCTTAGCCCAAGTTTAAATTTTTTTTACCTATTCGCAAGTGAGAACACATGTATTTGGTGACCCACTAATACCAGAAATGACATTATGTATAGCACCCAAGATTGTAGTAGTATCAAGCAACCACCTATATCGACAGTTTTGTGCTTTCTCACCCAACAAAGCTCCTGATATAGCATGGCTAGTACTGTCGAACCACAACTGTATGAACGAGCACCTTGCAATGAACTAAGTAAATGTAGGTACATCAAGTGGACTTTATTATTATTGGAATCCAGCATAAGTACCCTCTATAAGCTATAGTATATAGGCCCGAGCAGCTTGTATCATCTCCATCTCGATTGTATAATCCAATAATGTCTCAAAATTTGCCCTCAGTCACGAAAATTTTAAACTCGTAAATATTTCAATACCATCACAGGGAGAGCGTCCAAGCAAATGATAGCAGAGAGTCGTAGGATCTTCTATACCGCTTGTATTGGTTACTACATCACCATCCACGAGAAGCCCTGACTACATTGCCACATCCTCCAATGTGATGGTACATTCCCCACACGGTAAATGAAAGGTGTGCGTCTCTGGGTGCCACCGCTCAACTAATGTCGATATTAAGTCGGCCGTTAGCTCACATACACAGATTAATGCCATTGATCCAAATCCTGCAGCATCTAAGTAGGGCATAATCCGAGCGTCCGGCCGGTAGTTGGGACTATTGCCACACGGTACGGACCCTAATCATATTATAAAATTGGTTAAGAATATGTTATTAAATAATAAAAAAATCACATGCAACTATGCTAAAAAAATAAGTACAACATTAAAACATTATTTTACCGGTAAATGGATCGTCCTAACTGTGTGACCTTCTATAGTAATTAGAGAACTCATATCGATATCTGCAAAAAACTGTGAAAATTTTTCTTATTCGACTTAACAAATAACAATATAAAAATAACGCTTTGTACTATAAAAATTAAACTCTTAACACAATTCTAAATGTTTGTAATATAAAAAAATTAAATATACAAATTAATTAGTACAAAAACCTACTAATATAATTAATTATACTAAAAAATTTGATCATATTGTTATTTAATTTTCAGGGATAATAAATTAAATAGTAACTTCTTAATAAAAAATATAATATACTTTAACAATATTAAACTATTATTAACAATATTAATTTTTTTTTTAAAATACAATGGAAGGGAATGAAGGAAACATACCTTGGTTGTGTTGAAGGTGAGGGAACATTCAACTTAAATTTTCTGTGTGTGGGGGTTGAGACCAAACCAACCATTTTTTAAATATTTGTAACACAAATCTAAATGTTTGTAATATAATAAAAAAATTAAATATACAAGTTAATTTGTACAAAAACTTATAAATATAATTAATTATACTAAAAAATCTAACCATACTTTTATTTAATTTTTGGGGATAAAAAATTTCTTAGTAGAAAATATAACATACTTTAACAAATTAAATTACTATTAACAATAATAATTTATAATAAAAAAATAACAAAGGGGACTGTGAATCTCTTTCAGTCTGAAATGAATGTATGGGGTTGAGGACCAAACTAGCCCCTTTTATAATAAAAAAATATTATTTTAAGTTCTTTTTAGCTGAAAAGTAAAAAACTTTATATTTTAATTTTTTTCAATATTAAAAACTCGAACTTGTGACCGACATGTCATTTTCGTGTCAACCGTCAAGCTGGTGCAGTCAAGCTGTCAGGCGGCACTAGCCTGACGATTGACACAGAAGTGACCCGACGGTTACAAGTTCATTTTTTTAATATTGGAAAAAAATTTTAAAACATGAATTTTTTTAGCTAATTTAAAAAAAATTAGGTGTCGCCTAACACATTAGTGGAACCAGATAAAAAAACATTTTACTTCCTGTATACCAACAAAAACTCGTATTTGTGGTATAAAATACGAGTGCCGCCGATTGAGCTAGCTGCACCCAAAAAAATGATTTTTTTATTAAAAATAAAGTGGTACCGCCGATTGGTCAGGCGTCACCTGTATTCCACTGTTTAATTTACCTATTCCCATAAATATTATTCCTATTATCCTATTTTTGTATATATTTATTTATTTCATATTATTCATGTAAAAAACTCGTAAGATGTGGGGCTATTATTAATAAAAATATATATAATTTGATTTATTTTAGGATGTGGTTAGATTTAAATGGAAATGATAAATTTTAAAAAAAACTATTTTATTTCTTTAGATAAAATAGATTTTTAGCGGCGTTTTTTTAGGCCTTTAGTGGCGCTTTTAAGCGCCACAAAAAGTATTAAAAGCGCCACAAAAAGTGCCGCTAAAACGCCACTAAAGATCATGACCTTTAGCGGTGCTTTTATCACAAACGCCGCTAAAGACCATGACCTTTAACGGCGCTTTTGTCACAAACGTCGCTAAATATCATGACCTTTAGCGGCGCTTTTTATCTCAATCGTCGCAAAAGAACAAACCTTTAGCGACGCTTCTCACAAAAACGCCGCAAAAAACATAACATTTAAAAAAATTATTTTAATCAAATAATATTTATTTTTATGATAAATATTATATTATTTTTTATTTTTTAAATTTGAACTTTAAATATACTTTTAAGGATAAATAAAAAAATATTATTTAAATTAAATTTTCTATGAAAATGATAAAAGAAGGAAAATAAAGGAAGCTTAAATAATAATAAAAATTAATAAAAGTGAGAAAACGTAAGTAATTAATAAAAATTAAAATTTGTAAACCTCGAAATTTAGGTAAAATCAACACCAATGCAATGCAAGCCATTGTTAAGACTAATACAAGTGAAGAAACTAAGATCCTAATAAGAGAATCTTATTTTACTAACAGTAGTAAATGCAAATGACAAGAAATATCCATACTTTGTCTAGTATTTATATCGAAAAATCAGATCAGAAGAAGCAATCTCTTTGCACACCATTTCAATTCCTAGTAAGGCCTTCGAAAGTAGTTGAAGAAAGCCGGCATACACATCCGATCAATCAGCTTTCAGTTTTAGAATTTCCTTGGCGATCCTTAAACGAAAATAGGGCATGTGTTCCTACATAAGCATGGAAAAATCCAACTCAGTTCAAAGACAAATAACCAGATATCGGGTCTCAAACAAATGAATGTGCATGTGAGAGTATCTCCAATATGTACTTCTGCCTTTTGTCATATTTAGGCAGATGGACAACAGATTTTACATCCCAACAACTACAGCCCTGTGTACTAGAGTTTAATCACAGAAAAATCAAAATAAAACATGAACTACAAGGATAAAAAATTGTTCCATGGACATACCTGCTCAAAACAAATACTTAAGCCTCTGCTATAGAAGTCGATATATTTTAACATAAACATGCCACAATCAAACCCGTACATAGAGAAAATTGTTTAAGGGGAACAATTCAAATTCTAACACAAAAGGCATATGACACGACGAAACTAGCAGTGCAAATTAATAATTGAATTCACCAAATATTTGGAACCAATTGCAATAAATAGTTAATATAAAAAGACTCAGATACCTGTAAAGCTACCTCACAAGCAATTACTACACAATATAAGTTATTTTGTTTAAGAAATAAGCTTATGAAGAACAAGTACTTTGAGTACTGCTCCCTAAAGTGTATTGCAACAGTTACTAGAATACGCACCCATTCTCCTGTGCAGGAAGATCTTCAATAAATTCTTGTTCCCAAGAACTTATATCAATGTCCTTCCCACTATTGTCCTTCACTTCTTTAGCAAAGTACTTTGCCTGGCACATTGCAACCAATATTAAACAAGTTCAGCAGAAGTGCCAAAAAAATATCATATGAACTTTGTTTAGGATGATATTTCTTATAGAGGTTAAGAGTGGGAACGGTGGGCTTCAAGTGAGTAAGATAAGAATGATTTACAGCATAAAGTAGTGGAAAAATGAGTCTACAGGATCTTAAATTCCAAATCTTCTAACATTTAAACTACGTAATGACCTTTGGATCAATCAATTAAATGCATCGAAATAATATGAAATCTAAAGAGAAAAAAAAGATCATACCAGTGCTCTCAGCACATTATGATCTCTTACTTTTAGTGAATCAAGATATTGGAACTTCTGATCTTTCTTATTGATAACTGCCAAACACCAATGTATGTCTTTGTGTATGGGGACAAATATCTAAGCAAAATGGAATAATCGATACAAGGAAGAATAAATATATCATGCAAAACAAATGATTGATTCAAAGTGTTAAGATAAATACTTACTTTATCACAGTCTAATAGGCAGTAACCTAGCTTCCATTGTGAAGTCCATCTTTTGATAGCTCTATAATTATAGCCATTCTCCAGATTCACTAACTGAGCATCATAATTTAGAAACGAAAAAGTAGTTTAGAAAATGATAATTACAAAGACTTACATGAACAAGCAAAGTAAAGTATGGGAAAACTGAAGGTAGAAGCAGGCAACTACCTTTTTATAGAAGATGGTATTGAAGAAATGGCTTAACTTTACTTTCTTGGCATGCATTAATGACATTTTTTACACATGAAATTATTGCTAACGCAATGTTATGATTTTAAAATATAGTATATAGTTATAAATCTCATCAAAAGAGGCAAACAAGAAAGGCCCATTACCTTGAACTATGATCATGTAGTAATTACTGAAATCATGTGTGTCTAAATCAGTCGGTTCCATGTAAAATACAACATCTGCACCTGTAGTTACTGCAAGAGGTGTATTGTCAGAGCGAGCCAATTAATAGAATGTTATTACTATAAATAGTATTAACTAGGCTCAAAGTGTTTCATAAAGGCACGCATGCAAAACCCCTAAGAATGTCGACTATAATCACTACCTGCTAGAAAGACCTGGTTCTCTGATCTTTGCAGATTCCAATCCTACCGATGATTGCAAAGGTTTAGCATTGCTGATGTAGTAGGTCAGTCATTAAGCATTAGCCAGCCAAACTTAAAACCCTTTATGACCAACACTAAAATCACTCAGTAACTACTTGAGTGGCCAACAACAGACCATTTTTGACATTTCTACTCTCGTACAGGCTTTTAGGTAGTAGTTGGAGCCTATAGGAGAGTGTGTATAATCTATAACCAAAATAAAATTTGTTTGCATTTTGCACCGTATGCTTCTCTTGTCTCTTTCTAAACAAGTTTGTATATCTATACCATTCTTAGAACTTACTGAATTTGTGTTAAAAGTCTAAGTAACACTAAATTACTTAAAAGTTCAAATAAAATTGTAATAAAAAATTAAAAATATGCAAGAAAAGATATTTTTATGTCTTGTATTATCTTTTTTTCAATGTTTTTATTTAAAAAAGAACTAGTCATCAACTCATCAAGAACTTTCCGGAGGTCGGTATTGCTAGAACAATCGAATAAGCAATAATGCAAATGTCAACAACAAATAAAACAACAATATTTGAGGAAAAAATCCATCAAATGTGCACCGATAAACCTAGCTGAAATTTTAGAACTAGAATACTATTAAAGTCCCAATTTACTAATCCAAATGAAACAAAACCTAACCAATTAGCCACGCAAAACCTCAAAATCAAATATGCAATTAAACAAAATATATGACAACACACACACACACATACACATATATATGACAATCCAATATGCAATTGAACAAAAGGATGCAGAAACAAAAATGACATTATATTGTTTGTAATGGCTGCATCAGAGAGAGTGAGGTCCATGACATAAAAATAGTATGCAAGCAAGCCATTTGGTGCCGACCAAGAGCCCAATCAACTTTATCCGAGTGGCACTTGGATGTTTCACATGCATGCTTTTTCATGCCTTTGTTACTCCATTACTTTGATTTCTTACATGCTTCGCTTCAAAGCATGTCAATTGCACCATATTTGGAACTCGACAAACTTATTTAACTGGAAGGCAAATTATCGCTGTTCCGAAACATTACTGTGTAACTTGTGTACAGAAACCCGGGCAAGGTTTTCAGGGTCTCTACTGTATCCCAATGCTACAGAGATGATCTGCGACAAACACACTCTCCTAGTTAGGTCGCCAAACCAAAGACATGAATTGAAGAGCCGGTAACAGCAAACTGCAAAGCGCAGGAAAGGGTTCGTTGAGGCACTCTCGAAATTTGGTATAAACAAAAGGGTGTTTTTTTTGTTAAACGTTTGCGGCGGGGATAGCCATTGGAGAGCAGAAAAAGAACGGGAAGTAGATAAAACGATGAAGAAGGAGTTCAAAATATCGTCGTCTGGTGGCGAGATGGAAAGCTGGGTTCCTTTAATAGGGTCAGGTAAAGAGGAAAGAGAGAAAGGGAGAGGGGAAAGGGTAATAGGAGAAAGGACTTGGTGAATAGAAAGGGAATGGGTATCAAAAGAAAGTTCAAAACATTGTCGACCATGGGAAGATTAGGGATTTTACGGGGAAAAATAAAATGGCGCGATTTACTTTTTGCAGCGTTTTTGTAAAAAATGTCACAAAAATCTTTTATTTTGTAGAAATTATTAGTTAAGTGATTTTATAAAATATTTATTATTTTTTTATAAATTAAATTTTTATTAGAAATTATTTTATAGAAATTATTAGTTAAGTGATTTTATAAAATATTTATTATTCTTATTTATAAAATCTTTTATTTTGTAGAAATTATTAGTTAAGTGATTTTATAAAATATTCATTTTCGATCTAATCTCTATTTTATTAGAGATATTTTTTCCTAACTAAAATATAACAATACTAAAATATAGCTATTTTGCTAGATGCTCAATGTGGAATGATTTTAGTTTTTGTATTTCATTTTTATTTATTATAATTTGCTCCTATCCAAAATAGATACTTACTTATCCATATCAATATGTTACATTAATTTATTTATTTATCAATTTTTTTCAAATCTAATATTTAAATATATCAAATGGTTTCAACCATTTAATCTAAATTTAGATTAAATATTTTTAAA
Organism: Gossypium hirsutum; assembly: GCF_007990345.1. Lineage (NCBI taxonomy): Eukaryota > Viridiplantae > Streptophyta > Magnoliopsida > Malvales > Malvaceae > Gossypium > Gossypium hirsutum. The sequence goes on along the minus strand of NC_053442.1, from coordinate 48,397,578 downwards.
TATAAAAACATTAATTAATTGTATAAAATTTTATTATTTAACAAATCTAAAGTAAACCTTAAATCCTAAACCATTTAATATATATAAAATTTATCTATTATCTCTTAAATAATTTAAACTATAATCATAATTTTAATATATTAAAATTAATATTATCTCCTTTTAAAATTATATAAGAAATTATTTAATATATAAATTAAAAAACACCAATTAATCTAAACCCTAAATCCTTAACCCCTATCTCCTAAACCTTAAATCATAAAACATAAACCCTAACCCCCTAACCCCATCTTTTACAATTATATAAGAACTTAATTAATATATAAATTAAAAAATACTAATTAATCTAAACCTTAAACCCTAACCCGACCCCCAATCTCTAAACCCTAAATCACTAACTCTTAACCTTTAACCCCAAACCCCTAACCCTTAACTACTAACCCTTAAATCTTATTTAATATATAAATTAAAAAACACTAATTAATCTAAACGCTAAACCCTAACCCAAATCCCTAACCCCTAACCCCTAAATCTTATTTAATATAAATTAAAATACACTAATTAATCTAAACCCTAAACTCTAACTTGACACCAAATTCATTAACCCTAAATCTTTAACTCTTAATCTCTAACCCCTAACCCTTAAATCACAACCCTTAAACAAGAATCCCTAATCCATAATCTTTAATTCCATAATTTATAAACCTTAAAATTGTAACTCCTAAACCGGTCTTAAATCCTAAATTAACCATATACCCTAAACCATATATATTAAACCCTAAACTATAATGATAATTAATTAAATATTTTAAAATTAATACTATAGTATCTTTTACAATTATATATGAAATTATTTAATATATAAATTAAAAATAAATCAGTCATGTATGCAAAAAATTTTAAAATTATTTTAGATAATAGTATTTTAATTTTTCCATTTTTAACAAATGTTTTTCTATGTTTTTCTATTTCAAATTATTTCTACGTGTCATTATTTCAAATTTATCCATTTTTAACAAATATTCAATTAATAATAAATTGAATTTTAATTAATATAAATAAAAAAATTAAATAGTAAAAAGAAAGATAATTTTTTTTGCGGCGCTTTTTAAAAAACGCCGCTAAAGCCCCAAGCATTAGCGGTGCTTCCTGAAAAACGTCGCTAAAGCCCCGAGCATTAGCGGTGCTTCTTGGAAAACACCGCTAAATCCCCAAGCATTAGCGGCGCTTCTTGGAAAACGCCGCTAAAGCCCCGAGCATTAGCGGCCCTTTTTCAAAAAAGTCGCTAAATCCCCAAGCATTAGCAGCGCTTTTCAAAAACGCCGCGAAAGCCTCGAGCATTAGCAGCGCTTTTCCAAAAATGCTGCAAAAGCCCCGAGCATTAGTGGCGATTTTCCAAAAACACCGCGAAAGCCCCGGGCATTAGCGGTGCTTTTCCAAAAACGCCGCGAAAGTCGCGAGCATTAGCGGGGCTTTTCCAAAAACGTCGCTAAAGCCCTAAGCATTACCGACGCTTTTTCAAAAATACCACTAAAGCCCCAAGCATTAGCGACGCTTTTCCAAAAATGCCTCTAAAGCCCCGAAAGATTAGAAAATAATGTCGTTGTGCTTAGGTTTTTTGCGGCGTTTTTCTAAAAAACGCCGCTAATGCTCATTTTTAGCTTTCCTTAAAGCGCCGCTAATTGTAACAGCTCGATTTTGGGTCTAGTCAGAACAGTGGTTTTGGGACCACAAATCCGACAAGGAAAAATGTAATGGCCTGAATTTTTAGAGGTTTCGGAACGGTGATTCGAGATCACTAAATTTGACAAATGGGTAGAAAATATTATTAATTTAGTGAGTATAAGTTAAATGTGAAGTTAGGAAAATTTTTGAAATAGTGAATAGTACACTAGAAATAAATATTAAAATAATTAGAATCGAAAATGAGGTATCGAGACCTCGAGGATTTTAAACCGAGCCATAAATATTTTTATAAATATTTATGTAGTGTTAAAAAGTTAGTATTAAAGTTGCGTTAAGAAATTTTAAAGTTTCGATACTTAATTGAACAAAAAGAACTAAATTGTAACAAATGAAAAATTATGAGAAATGATTAAATAGCTTAAATGATAAAAGGAAGAGGGCTTAAAAGGCAAATAGACCTAAGGGTCTATTTGGGCTGGACGGAAAATGCATGAAATCAGTAACAAAGTAAGGAGAATTAAGGGCAAAATTGGAATATTGCAAAATTTACTTAATAAAGTTAGGACCAAAGTGGAATTATCTAGATTTCTCTTTATTTTTCTGCATTCTCATCAGCAAAAACACCATAGAAGGGTTTCCTTAAGCTGGTTCTTCCTATTTTTACTGCAGGTAAGTTCAATTCTTGATTATTTCTTGAAAATTTTATGTTTTTGTGACTTTTACAACTAGGCCCACTTGTTGAATTCATTAATTTTTGATTCTATGAAAGAAGTTGAAAGTTGCTATGAATATGTGCTGGAAGTATATGATGATTTAGCATGGAATTAGAGCTTTAAATTGTTCATATGCTGATTTTATTGAAAGAATTGAATAAAAAGTGAATGTTTAGGACCTAATAGTAAAAGAGTTTGAAGATAGAGTTATATGTGGAAATTCTGAATTTCAATAGTTGTGTAACAAATTATAATGTCTAGGTAAAGTATTAATTGAGAAAATTAGATTAATTGAGGGGTTAATTGAGAAAGGACCGAATTGTATAAACTGTGAAATTTGGGGCAAAATAGAAATCAACATTTTGCACTAAAGCAGTTTTGGACAACAGCAGTAGTCTAACTTTGAAAAATCATCAAAAAATTGTGGGAATTGAATTAGAGGATGAATTAAATGGAAATTGCTAGTGATATGATTTAAATTGTGAGCATGAGAAATTGCGAATTGAATGAAATGGAAATGAAGCATTGAATTGCATGAGTATGTATCGGGTCTCGTAGGCCCTAATTATTATGATTATAATATTTTGAGGATATATTGTGAAAAGTTATAGAAGCATGTTAATTATTTTGAAAGTTTTAATTTAGATGAAATTTTATAACTCGGTTTAATACGTTTACAAGTGTATGTGTTTTGGTAATGCCTCGTACATTATTCCGGTGTTAGATACAGGTAATGGGTGTTACATTTAGTGGTATCAGAGCTACGGTTTAGTCAGCTCTCAGACCAAACGTAGCATATGTGAAGTTTGGAAATACATGCCATTATATAACCTGTGATAGTGTGATATCTTTCGACTCTGATGAGATATGTTTTACTCATAAACAGAAATGCTTTCTCAACCGAGCTAATTTCGATAATGTTGAAAACGATACTCAAGTATATGAATTAAAAAAGAAGAAGAAGAAAAAGAACTAAAAGGTCAAATTGAGTAGAATGCATGAATGAGTACTTTTGTTTAGTGATATGTGATGAATTGACAGAAAAGACCATGGTTTGACCATGGCAACATGTGAAAATGTTATTATTGCTTCTGTGTGTGATATCTGACGATGTGCAAAACCATAGTTATATTATGGCAATGTGAAAATGAAGTACTCAATTCCGTAAGACGTTCTCTAATTTGACAAATTGTGGTAAGTGTTAAGTAAATTTTATGTGATAAAACATATTGAACGGTGAAATTGAGCTCAATTATGTGATCTCACCATTCAGAGATCATGTTTGAGAAGTTATGTTAATAAATTATGTGTATGTGAATTTAAGTGACAGAAGTTAAACAGATAATGATATTGAGCTCATTTACATGTTTGTCATTTGAAATTGTGATTGACAAGAAGAAATAGTGATCCGCATGCTTATGTAGGGTTATATGTATTTATCTAAAATATAAGAAAATGATGATTATTGATATAGCTATAAAATGAACAAATGGTGAAGTTAAAAGATCAAATGGGTGAAAAATAAAGCTTGGAAAATAGCCTGATTTTTTTTTCATATGGGTAGACACACGGACGTGTGACCCCTATATGTGAGAAAATATATGCATGAACTAGGGAGTTATGATGGTATTACATTGATGATGAATGTTAAGTCTTATAGATATATGTATGTATTTATGAGAATAAGTTAAATGCTTTATGACCTTACTATCACCCCCTTATTAGTATTGCTTTATGACGAAATTTATACGAGAATCATGTTGAATAAGCTCATAAATGTGAACTGAAGAGTTCAGTGGTCAAATAATTAATAATGTAAACAGAGTTGAGTATAGTGTAACAAATGAACTCAGTTTTAAAAGAAACATCAGATTATTTTAAAGATTATACGTATTATGTAACGTCACAGTTAAAGAAGAAGTTAAATTTGATGAGACAAAATATTCAAGTATGATACCTAAAGAATGTATGCATTAATTGGAAGTTTTTCTGAATTGATTTTTGTTAGTGATTAGAATAATGTAAGGTTTGTGATAACAAAATTAGTTAGAGAAATGATAATTAAGTGGTAAAGATGCCTGTGTGTGACGATTACAGTCGAAATGAACACGATGATCTTTTCTAGATATTCTATATATTCTTTATCCTCAGAGATATGTGTATAATTGTTCAGTTCTGATAGAGTTCTTATGTTGTGAGAATGTTAGCTAACGAAGATGTTAGACGAAAGTCCTGTTGGTCTAGTTGGTTTATGACCGGTTATTGTCCTGTTTTGCATGCATATTTAGAAAGTGTATTGTTTTGCTACGATGAAATTCTAGAGCTGAAATGTGGTGATTCTGGTATCTAGACTTCACTGACTTTTGTGTAAGGAATTGTCATCAGCAAGGGTATAAATAATGAGAGCATAAGCTAAAAATTGTATGATGGAATTTTTCCTCAGGTAAATTTGAATAAAGTTAATGAGTTCAATCAGAATATCTAATTCCTTGAACTAATACGGTTTAAAGGATCTCTAATTCGCATGCTAAAAAAAATGTTGAAAGATTGTGTGTTTGAGTTGTATCCTCAGCATGAAGAAAAAGAGTATTTTGACATGTTAGTGTTTGATAATTGAAATCAATTCAGTTGTTTTATTAAAATAAACTGAAATATCGAGATGTGATTTGAGTTATATGTATTTAAGCATGTCTTCAGCTAAGAGAATAAATTCTGTGCATTCACGAGTATGAAGACAGATAGTTGGAATGAAAAATCTATATTTCAGAAAGTATGATATAGAGATATATTTATTGAAAAGAGATATGTAAGATTAAATTGATTTGTGATTTTGGAAAGTTAGTGAAAGTGTTTCATAAGAGTTGGAAGTAACTTCTTCTAGTAAGATTTTCGGGGACGAAAATCCCTAAAGGGGGGGAGAGTTGTAACAGCCTGATTTTGAGTCTAGTCAGAACAGTGGTTTTGGGACCACAAATCTGAGGAGGAAAAATGTAATGGCCTGAATTTTTAGAGGTGTCGGAACGGTGATTCAAGATCACTAAATTCGACAAATGGGTAGAAAATATTATTAATTTAGTGAGTATAAGTTAAATGTGAAGTTAGGAAAATTTTTGAAATAGTGAATAGTACACTAGAAATAAATATTAAAATAATTAGAATCGAAAATGTGGTATCGAGACCTCAGGGATTTTAAACCGAGCCATAAATATTTTATAAATATTTATGTAGTGTTAAAAAGTTAGTATTAAAGTTTCGTTAAGAAATTTTAAAGTTCCGATAATTAATTGAACAAAAAGGACTAAATTGTAACAAATGAAAAATTATGGGAAATGATTAACTAGCTTAAATGATAAAAGGAAGAGAGCTTAAAAGGCAAATAGACTCAAGGTCTATTTGGGCTGGACAGAAAAGGCATGAAATCAGCAACAAAGTAAGGAGAATTAAGGGCAAAATTGGAATATTGCAAAATTTACTTAATAAAGTTAGGACCAAAGTGGAATTATCTAGATTTCTCTTTATTTTTCTGCATTCTCATCAGAAAAAGCACCATATAAGGGTTTCCTTAAGCTGTTTCTTCCTATTTTTACTGCAGGTAAGTTCAATTCTTGATTATTTCTTGAAAATTTTATGTTTTTGTGACTTTTACAACTAGGCCCACTTGTTGAATTCATTAGTTTTTGATTCTATGAAAGAAGTTGAAAGTTGCTATGAATATGTGCTGGAAGTATATGATGATTTAGCATAGAATTAGAGCTTTAAATTGTTCATATGCTGATTTTATTGAAAGAATTGAATAGAAAGTGAATGTTTGGGACCTAATAGTAAAAGAGTTTGAAGATAGAGTTATATGTGGAAATTCTGAATTTCAGTAGTTGTGTAACAACTTATAATGTCTAGGTAAAGTATTAATTGAGAAAATTATATTAATTGAGGGGTTAATTGAGAAAGGACTGAATTGTATAAACTGTGAAATTTGGGGCAAAATGGAAATCAACATTTTGCACTAAAGCAGTTTTGGACAGCAGCAGTAGTCTAACTTTGAAGAATCACTAAAAATTGTGGGAATTGAATTATAGGATGAATAAAATATTAAATTAAATCTTGTTGAGTCTAGTTTCTCATAAAAGAAACGGTGTAAGTAATGGAATTGTAAATTTTGAGGTATTTAAAGTTTAGTTAGACCGAGTCAGAATGAGTTTGGAATCCCCTGTTCTGACTTTGGAAAATTGTTAAAAATTGTAAAAAAATAATTATGAGTTATAGTTTATATGCTTAGAATCCTTAATGAGTCTATTTTCAAAATAAATAAACAGAAACATCATCTTAATTCTTTATAATGAGATAATTAATTTTTAGTGAAGAGAGGTCAGAACTGTCAGACAGAAAAATAGGGGAAACTTTAAAGAATAAACCGTACTATTTGTATGAACCAAAAATTCTGAAATTTTTATGGTAAGAATATATGTGAATCTAGTTTTGGGGAAAATTTATAGATCTTAATTTGAAGTTCTGTAGCTCCAGGGAAAAATAATTTAGTGACTCTAACTCAGACGGATAGCTTGAATTTTACATACAAGAAAATAGTGAAAGTACGAATAATGTTGTTTAAATGTGTTATACACATTAAGGATGAGGAATGGAGAGGAGGTGGAGGAAAATTGGGAAATATATGAATGATTTGTATATAATTGGTCATTTGTTTGATTATAACTGATAAACGATGAAATATGAATGATGCTTATATTTGTGTATTATTGGTCATGGTTTAAGCTCATGTGAGAAAATAAAATTTCATAGTATGTGTGTATGGTATATTCGGTATATGATTTGGCATGAAATAATGTCATGAATGGTTTATCATGTGGTTAGTTCCAAAAAGAGTTATTTTTAAATACACTAGCTTGCAACTATGGTTGAATGATATGTTTATATCTTGTGTGATGTGCATAGGAACAAGTGTGGAAAGATAATGAAATAGTAAGTTCATATGGCTGAAATTTAATGATTAAATGTTAATTTCATGAATTATATAATGTATGATGAAATATATATTTATAGTTGAAATGAGAATAAAATAAAAATGTGAAAATTGAATAAATGATCAAATTGAGCGGATCCCCGGATTTGAGTACTTCTGATCAAGTGAAAAAGTGATAAGTGGTAGCTTTAGCTACAATTATCTGATCAAGTGACAAAGTGATAAGTGGTAGCTTTAGCTACACTTATCTGATCAAGTGACAAAGTGATAAGTGGTAGCTTTAGCTACACTTATCTGATCAAGTGACAAAGTGATAAGTGGTAGCCTAGCTACACTTATCTGATCAAGTGACAAAGTGATAAGTGGTAGCCTAGCTACACTTATCTGATCAAGTGACAAAGTGATAAGTGGTAGCCTAGCTACACTTATCTGATCAAGTGACAAAGTGATAAGTGGTAGCTTTAGCTACACTTATCTGATCAAGTGACAAAGTGATAAGTGGTAGCCCAGCTACACTTATCTGATCAGGGACAAGTGACAAGTGATCATACGTAAGACCATAGTTATACTATGGCCAAGAGGAAGTGAAGTACTCAATTTTCCGTAACCGTTCCCTAATTTGATTAAGGATGGTAAGTGACAAATGGGCCCAAAAGAATTAAAGCAAATGGATAAGTGGTTGTGTATTTATAACAGGATGATGTTGTTATTTAAGCTAAAGTGATATTTTCATTGCAAAATTGAGAATTTCATAAATGTGTTATTGAATGGTATAATCGATAAACATTGAGATAAATGGTAAATACGTATTAGTGTTGAACTTAATGTCATTGAATTGTACGTGAATTAAATGGAAATTGCTAGTGATATGATTTAAATTGTGAGCATGAGAAATTGTGAATTGAATGAAATGGAAATAAAGCATTGAATTTCATGAGTATGAATTGCATGAGTATGTATCGGGTCTCGTAGGCCCTAATTATTATGATTATAATATTTTGAGGATATATTGTGAAAAGTTATAGAAGCATGTTAATTATTTTGAAAGTTTTAATTTAGATGAAATTTTATAACTCGGTTTAATACGTTTACAAGTGTATGTGTTTTGGTAATGCCTCGTACCTTATTCCAATGTTAGATATGGGTAATGGGTGTTACACTAATGCTCGATCTTTAGCGGCGTTTTATGTAAAATGCTGCTAATGCTCGATTTTTAGCGGCGTTTTTATTCAAACGCCACTAAAAATGCTGCTAAAAGCCTGTTTTGGTGTATTGATTACAATGTGAGCTAGACATATTTTATTATGCTTATAGAATTTCCCTGATTATCCACTTAAGAACTCAATTTGCTTAAGTTCATTTTAGCTATTAGATTCACTTTTCATGAACTGTTAATTGTTTTCTTTATTATTTCGTGATGGTTAGAATTGGAAATTTTTCAATAAGGAGGTGTCAAGGAAGGGGGTTTCTCTTTCCATAATCCATTTTGGGAATTTTGAGTGGACACTCAAATTATTTGCATTGAATGTATAATATTCCTATGAGCTTTCAGAATTTTCTATTTCTTAAGTTGAAATGAGTTTTCTTCGATGTTGCTCAGTGCTTCATTTTGCTTCTCACCATATAGGTATAGATGATCTTCTAAGGACCTTCATAATACACTAAAAAACTTTAAAAAATTGAACTTACACATATCCTGAGGCCCTTGACACCCTTAACTCTAAATGTTTTTGTATACAATATATGTTTAGTTCAAAATTAATCTTTACTTCTGTTGGTGCATAATGGGATTTTTTATGAGTTTCTAGTCCTAATGTGGGAAAGGCATATTGGGAGCAGTAGGCCTTTAATCATAGTTGTAAGAATCTCTAATCATGTAATTAGACTCATGTTCCAGTAAGGACCTAGTTATCCTGCTAAGCATATATACCCTAATTTATGTGTTTGCTATCAAGCCTGAAACCACCTTTATATTACTATAGTATTGTTACCATCACACCTTACGTGAACATCTAAAACTTTATTGACCTTGTTGGTTTATATGACTTTGTGCTAGATCTTATAAGAGTTTAGTTGTTGCAATAGAGATAATTGAGAACTTTTTGCATCATTGTTTGCTTATTTAGAACTGTTCCGATTGGAAGAGGAATGGTATGTTTGGACATCATTGCATTCTTATTTTGATAGTTTGCTACATCTGACTATTTGTTTGTATTCTTGCATGTTTGTTTGAATTTTATCTATTAAATACATTCTTTGTTAACTGGTTGCTTTTAGGCTGACAATTTTGAAATGTAGAATTTGAATTGTTGTCTAAATGCAATAATCGCACTTTTATTTGTTTTTTGTCTTCTTAAAGGGCGATTGAGAGGTTAGTAATTAAATTTCATTCAATTTTGCACAAAAGTTTCTAAACACAACATATATTGAACTATCTCTTTAGATAGATATAACATCTCAAGACATTGTCATATATGTCTCAATTTATATCATTTTCTTTGCTCTATTGCCACAATTTCTTTTATTCTTGCACTACTTTGAACTTTATAGGTCGTTCCTCACTGCTAAATAATGTTGCATCTAATATTACTTCTCTCTGTTCTTTTCCTTTAATAATAAATTTGATGACTGATGATCTTTAGTAAGGGATACAATACTTCAGAAATTCAGCACTTAAAAGGAAAATAAAAAAACCTATTGAAAGAATGGAACTTTACATACTATTAAAGATGACAAGTTGTTGAATGGAGATCAAATATTCCTAGTTGTATGGTAAAAAACTTTCTTCCCAAACTCCCTTGTTCCCTTTAGTTATATATACTCTAGCAGTTTAATCTTATCAAGTGGTATAATCATTTTATTCTATTTTTATTATAAATGGTGAATGGAAAGGAGTTTTTATGGGGTTCCCACAAGTGGCTTCTACTTACGTGATTTTACGAATCTCACGGTCCACTGATTTACAATCATGACCTTCTATTTTCGAGATTTTACAAATCTCACAGTCCACTGATTTACAACCACGACCTTTTAATTTTGGGATTTTATGAATCTCATGGTCCACTGATTTACAATCACGACCTTTTACTTTCGAGATTTTATGAATCTCACAGTCTGCTGATTTACCTTCACGACCTTTTACTTACGGGATTTTATGAATCTCACAGTCTGCTGATTTACGATCATGACCTTTTACTTACGGGATTTTACGAATCTCATACTCTGCTGATTTATGATCATGACCTTCTACTTTCAGGATTTTACAAATATCACAGTCTGTTGATTTACGATCATGACTTTCTACTTACGAGATTTTACGAATCTCACGGTCCTCTGACTTACAATCACGACCTTCTACTTATAGGATTTTACAAATCTCACAATTCGCTAATTTATGATCACGACCTACTTGCAAGATTTTACAAATCTCACGGTCCACTGATTTACAATCACGATCTTCAACATACAAGATTTCCATAATCTTATACATTACAATACAGTTTGTTGTATTCTATAATACATTTCGCGACATTTCTGTACATATAGTTTGTAGTAATTTTATAATATAGTTCCCAGCATTTCTGTAAATACAGTTCGTGGTAATTCTACAATACAGACAATACAGATTGCAATAATTCTACAATACAATTTGCAATGTTTCTGTAAATACAGTTCAATATATTCTACAATACAATTCTCGACATTTCTATAGATACAGTTTGCTGCATTCTACAAATACAATTTGCAGTATTCTAAAACATGGTTCGTTTCCTTAAAACCATTTCTGCAATAACCTTGTGGCTCATGTACCACACTGTCAAACAACAAAACTTAGTAAATTTTCTGGTTAAAATTTACGTAGTAAGCCCCCAATTACATACTGTATGCATGTAAGTTTGTATTAGAAGAGCCACTTTATAACTCTTCTTCGACAAGGTAGGGGACAAATTGTTGGATAAATTGAATGGATAAGATAGATCCGGAGACGATATTGAATTAAACAGTAGACTTCGAGGCACGGGTAACTCTTTCCAAAGAGAGTTATTTGCCCCCACACAAAGTTGCTAGAGGGTTAAGACAAAGGTCCTCCAAGGATACAACGAAGCTTTTGAATTTCCTTTGATTAGAAAAATCAAGGAATTCCCTAACTCTTACTCTAATTTCTAAAAATAGGATTGATTTTAATGATTTTGTGAGCACTATAGACCCTCTATTTATATGCACTCAATGAATACTATTTTGAAGAGTCACAACCCTTCGTGTTGGACATACTTCTTAGAAGAAACATGTCCCATGGAAATGTATCCATTGAATGATAAATCATCACTTTCTAAATTTGAATAAGTGCTCATCAATAATTAAATTTGCAATCTACAATTTCCAACACAAATTGTTATAGAATTATAATAAAATATATCATAACCCGACACAAAGTCTGATCCGCTCTGGTGACCTGGAATACGACCCGAAACCCCCTTTATATACGTTTGTAAATACCCTCTTTAGAGGGGTCTGCTCTCCAAACACTCCACTTTTTTTATCTTCTTATTCACCAGAAAACATTCTTCCTCCCTACTCTAATCACCTATATCCCCAACTCAGCTACAATCTAAATCATGCACCAACAATATTATATGAAAGAGATTATATATTATATAAAGAGAGAAATAATAATATTTTTTAAAAAAAAGGTATTGGATCAAAAATAATGCAGAACTTTACTGATTTTTGCAAATGAACAGTGTTGATTATTATAGAGTACTGAGATGCTAATTCTAATACAATATTAAGATGTTGGCATCTGAACACAAGTACTAATTCCTTGGTTTTAATATAGTACTAAGATATTGACATTCAATGACCATAAGTTGGGATCCAATGGTCATAACTAAAAGTTTGTTTCGAAATGAAAATATGTTTCAGACATTTTAAAACGAAACGATATGTTCATGGAGTGAATGAAAATATATAGGGCACGTTTGGTTCGCTGTAATGGAATAGAGCTGTAATGGAATAAAGCTGTAATAAGTAATTCAATTGTTTAGTTGAATGGAATGGAATAGAACTGTAATGGTATTCTTGTGTTTGGTTGAATGAAATGATGTTGTAATAGCATAAGAAAAAAAGCTGAAATGACCAGAGTACCCTTAACAGATTTTTTTTAAGTACATAATTATTGTTATTAAATTTTACTAAGATTATTCTTAAAATAATAAATAATTTAATCATGTTTTAATATAACTATTACTAAATATAATTAAATAAAAATAAAAATATATAATTTAATAACATTCTTAATATAATTTTTATTAACATATGAATTAATAAAAATCATAACATAATCTCATGGGATCATAGTTGCCAAAATTACAAATATAGATCCAAAAGTAATAATTATTCTCATTTTTTATATATGAAAAATATCAAACATTTATACACCAAACAAACCCATGTTTTAACTTCTCTATGAGATTACCCTAGCCAACCAAAAATTTATAGACCAAATCAAAAGCCATGCAAAATGGATTCCACCATAAAGTGTTGGAGACATAGGAGATATAAATTCCATTGCCAACCAAACAAGTCATCACCAAAGTTAGATCAACCAATGTATAAATGATATATATACACATTTTTCATTACAAACACGAAATGCTATTGAACTTCAAACCCAAAACAAACAATAAAAAACCAAAATAAAAAATTAAACTTCATCCCTGTGATGCAAGGTCAACGCTGTTAGCCGTCTTGATGTCCTATTCAATTCTATGTTTGATAAAAAGAGACTTCCCTCACCACTTGACGGTAACAGTGCTTCCTAGCTCTATGCTAGAAAGGTTAACCTCAAGGGAAGCGAGTGCAAGAATGTCTCCAGTGCTCCCTAGCACTATGCTAGAAAGGTTAACCTCAAAGGAAGCGAGTGCAAGAATGTCTCTGCTGGCAGACATGCTTAGAACAAACATGCCACCAAACAAGACGAAATAAGCAAAAGCACGCTTGCTGGGATCACCAGGTGGAAACCGCTTGTGATTATACTCGTCGTAGACAATTTTCGAAGTAGGGTTCTTCACAGCTGCCACAGTAGTAGGAACATCTAAGATCATTCCCATATCGTGTCTTCAGCTGAGGGCATCTGAAGAAAAACCTAGAAAAAAGTAAAACAACTGTCATATGCTATTACAAAAATACATGTACTGCTCACAATAGAGCAGCCAGGAAATGTGAATTAAATGTCAACACTCAAAGTAAACTAGCAGAGGCTCGTGTATCACATAATCTATAAAAGAAAGGGGATGGGGGTAGTCCAGCCATACAAGCACAAGTTTTTAGGCCTTCATTCACATATCTATAGATTGCACCATGTCAAGATATTAGAAACTCAAATGAATAAACTGAATTACTTTCATTTCATCATACTTGCATGAATACAACTGCATGTATTTAATAAGCTCAGCTAACCAACTGTAACAGAAAAGCTTAACTCTCCTAACCGTCACCAACTACTAACTGTTATTATTCTTAACATGCCCCATGCTTATCAAGTTCTTCCCTACTTGCAACACCTAGTCGATCACGAAACTTGGTGAATGCCCCTATCGACAGTGGTTTAGTTAGTATGTCGGCAGTTTGTTCTGAACCAGGTATATGCCCTATATGAAGTACCCCATCAGCAATTTTTTCTCTAACAAAGAGTAGATCCATTTCAACATGTTTAAATTTTGAGTGCATAACTGGATTCCCCGCAACTGCAACAGCTGCCGAACTATCACACCATACCAATGCCTTCTGTGGAACTGAAACATACAATTCAGCCAGCAAAGCTTGAATCCACATTATCTCAGCGGTGATATGAGCCACACTCCTATATTCCGCTTCTGCTGTAGACCTTGATATGACTTGTTGCTTCCTCGAGCTCCAGGAAACTAGATTTCCACCAAGAAACACACAAAAGCCTGAGGTTGACCTTCGATCATCTACATCAGACTCCCAGCTCGCATCTGAATACCCTTCAAGTGAGAACCTTGATGTTCGAGTAAATTTCAGCCCATAATCCAATGTCCCTTGTAGGTATCTTAATATCATCTTTACTGCCTTGACATGCAGATCCAAAGGCTTATGCATAAATTGGCAGACTTTGTTTACTGCATAGGCTATGTCTGGTCGAGTAATGACAACATACTGCAGGGCCCCAACAACACTTCTATAATGACACTCATCCTCAATAGGATTTCCTTCATTGGCCAACAATCTACACGATGAAACCATAGGTGTTGGAAAACTTTTTGACTCGTCTATAGAAGCATTTTGAAGAAGTTCAATTATGTACTTCTTCTGTGCAAGGAAGATTCCTTGAGAAGTGTACGTCACCTCTATGCCCAAGAAATAGTGTAACCTTCCAAGATCTTTCAATGAGAACTTCACATTTAGCTGAGTGACAAACTCATCTATGATCTTACCATCATTTCCGGTGATGATTATATCATCAACATAGACCAGTACATACATCAACTGAGATCCTGACTGAAAAATGAATAAAGAACTGTCAGCCTTGGACACTTTAAACTGCATGCTTCCCAGAAATTCTCGCAATTTGTGAAACCAAGCCCTCGGTGCTTGTTTGAGTCCATATAGAGCCTTTCGAAGTTGACAAACCAGCTGTTGTCCATTAGAACCTTGTTTCTTAAAACTTGGAGGCTGCACCATATAAATTTCTTCATGCAAATCCTCATTCAAAAAGGCATTATTTATATCTACCTGTCGGAGGGACCAATTCAAAGAGACAGCCAAAGCAAGAACCACTCTTACTATAGTGGGCTTAACCACAGGACTGAACGTCTCTTGAAAGTCGACCCCAGCCTCCTGTAAGTAACCCTTAACCACCAGTCGACCTTTGTACCTCGCAACAGTCCCATCAGCATGCTTTTGGAGCTTGAAGATCCACTTACAACCAACTACCCGTCGACCTGCAGGTAGGGGCACAAGATCCCATATGTGATTTGCCAATAATGCACGATACTCAGCTTCAGCAGCTACGGCCAAATTAGGATTTTGACGAGCTTCAACTATTGTCATAGGTTCCTGCTCATCCAAGGCTGAAGTAAAGACTCTCGGTTTAAAAATACCACTCTTGGCACGTGTTTGCATGGGATGAATGTACGTGGAGGAATCACTGTACTATCGTCAGGTTGACCAGACGTGGGAGATACTTCAGTTATCTGTGGAGGATCAGTAGGAGAAGAAGAATTAGAATTAACCAGAGAAGATGCTACAGGAGGCATTCTTAGAGCACCAAGTGGCTGATCATGAGAACTCTCAAAAGGACGGTTATCCTCGACTATAGAAAGTATAGTCTGTCTATGCAAACTTTATGTAGAAGTTACTGAAGAGCAAAATCCATTTTGAAAAGGAAAACTCATCTCATCAAATCGAACATGACGAGAGAGATATACTCAACCGTCTGCAGCTAAGCATCGATACCCCTTTGCATTGGGAGCACTCCCAAGAAAAACACACATTTGAGACCTGAACTGGAATTTGTGCTTGTTGAAATGTCTCAAATCAGGGAAGCAAGCACAGCCAAATACTCAAAGTAGATCATAGCTAGGCTTTTTCTTATGAAGAACCTCATAAGGACTCACATTATGAAGAACTGTTGTAGGTAGTCTATTTGTCAAAAAAACAGCATGTGCAAACGCAAAATACCAGAACTTCAGAGGAATGCTAGATTGGGCTAGAAGGGACAATCCCATGTCAACAATTTGTCGATGCTTTCTCTCAGCAGCACCATTTTGCTCTGAAGTGTAGGGACAGGTAACCCTATGATGTATTCCCAAACGAGAGAGCTCCCTTGTCAACACACGATACTCTCCCCCTAGTCGGTTTGTAACATTTTAACTGAACATCCAAACTGAACCTTAATCATCTGATGAAAGTTGAGAAAACATTGAACTACCTCAGATTTATTCTTAAGAAAATAAACCCACGTGTATCTACTGTACATATCAACAAAAGACACGTAGTAACCAAACCCATTCGAGGCTACACTAGCTGGTCCCCATACATCAGACACTACTAGTTCAAAAGGAAAAGAATAGATGGTCTTGGAAGAAGAAAACGAGAGTTTGTGAGCTTTGCCTAGCTGACAGGCTGTACATAAACGAGGCAAATCAGTCTTCACAAAAAGTACATTATAGGATCTCAGAACATGAGCTAATGTGTTGGAACATGGATGTCTCAACCTGTTATGCCATAAAGCAGCAGTAGACGAGAGTTGTACACTGTTGACCAAGCACGAATCAACCTTCGAGGGAGAGCATTTGGGGTTGGGAGCAGCCTTTGAGAATTGAAACTTGTATAAACCGTTATACATGTGGCCCTGGAGAAGAATCCTCTGTCTGAATGTCCTTCACAAAACACAGATAATGGTGAAATTCAAAATAAACAGCATTGTCTTTTGCAAACTGACCAACAGAAATCAGGTTCTTGCAAACGATAGGAACATGCAACACGTTCTGAAGATGAAGAAGTCTGGAGCCAGCTAAGACACTAGACGACCCTACATTAGCAATAGGAATAGACTTACCATTTCCCATGAGAACACGACCAGTACCTGTATAGGGAGCAGCAGTCATTAGATTCGACCTGTCAGGTGTAACATGGTTCGTTGCACCCGAATCCGGATACCAAGTTTGATCAGTAGAGGTCGATGAAGGCGATGACTGCGAACATGAGCACGAGCCAGAACAAGAAACCATAGAAGAGCAAGATGCTGAGGAATGAGCAAAATCTTGAGTGTGATGGAGATTAACTGAAGGGCTTTGACCAGAAAAGTTCTCATCGAATCGATGATAACAATTTTGAACAATATGTCCAAATTTACCACATAACTGGCATTGTGGCCTAGATCGAGACCAGCCCCAACCGGCTCCTCTAGTTCGCCCACGAGACCAGCCACGATTCGAACTACTACACCCTTGTTTAGAAGCCTGTAAGTAAGTGGACTTCGAACCCCCAAAGGTCCCTTGATACTTATCTACCAAATTGGCTTGCAAAAGAGTTTCTGTCAATAGGGCTAAGTGGCGAGCTTCACAATCAAGAAGCATGTCAGTAAGTAGATCCAAAGATATCGGAGTTGCAGAAGCAAACACACGAACAGACTCATACTCCATAGGAAGCCCTAACAAAATGACACTGACTTGTTCTCTTTCAGTTACCAAGCTTCCTACTGCTGTTAGGCTATCACTAAGATTATTTACCTTAGCCAGATATTCTTTAACAGTTAAACTCGACTTCTTGATCGAATACAAGGCATGACGTAGACTTGCTGCCTTAATACTAGAAGTAGTGCCAAACCTTTTCTCGATTGCAGTCCAAACCTCAAAGCTCGTCTTTGCTGCTGTGAGATGCACTAGAATCTCATCAATGACTGTTGAGAGAAGCCAAGATGCTAAGAATTTATCCTGCTTTCTATGAACAAGAAACGTCGGATTATCCATCAATTGTCCATCACCACCTGCAAGAATCGCTAGAGGAGTCGCAACTGTTCCCAACACAAAACCTTCAAGTCCATACCCATCAAGAATCAGCAACAGTTGATGTTTCTATAGCAAGAAATTGTGCTCAGCAAGATTTACTGTATCATGTTTGGCAAAATATTGAACTGTCGACGAACCACAGGTGCCAAGGCTTTGTGAGTGAACAGCTTCTCCAAAACTGACCGAATGACGAGGAGTTTCGGTCCCAGGAATTGCTTCCGTAGCCATGAAAGAAAACAACAAGAAAAAAAATCACAAAATGGCTCTTGATACCACGTCAAGATATTAGAAACTCAAATGAATAAACCGAATTACTTTCATTTCATCATACTTGCATGAATACAACTGCATGTATTTAATAAGCTCAGCTAACCAACTGTAACAGAAAAGCTTAACTCTCCTAACCGTCACCAACTACTAACTGTTATTATTCCTAACACACCATGATAACAGAACAACATTATTGCACGACAGCATAGGTTTTTCTCTGAAGAACTTTCTTCCTAAATGGCATGTGAGCTAATTCAACCAATTGTTTTAAGAATACATTAACATGAAGTAAAACAGTGGCTTCAAATGTGAAAATTCACCATCCACGAGCATATATGTATAGGCGAGTGCTTCAATGCTTCTCACTTGTATAAACCAAAGGATCACAAAATAAGAACAACTGATTCAAAATAAACATCTCATTATTAGCATTCGGCTTTCCTTTTTGGACATAATTGATTGGGTCTAGTATGCTCCAAAAAGTAACCCATATGACTATTTTTTTATTATGATCATTTTTAAGGTCATCCATCAAAACTCTTTTAAACTAAAGTTGTTATAATAATCATCATAAATATTAATAAGTAATGATATATGTTAAGCTTCCAAAATAAAAAGAAGAATTATGGGCACTAAAATATGTATATCAACATTGTTTTACTTTTTATCTTTTGTGCTTCAAGCCTGCTTAAATGACTAGACAATTTGCACAACTTGGTGATGATAACCAATAGGAAATTCATTTTTCTTGGGGACACCAAGATACAGGGCAATGAAGCTCGGCAAAATTGCACAACTTAATAGTAAAGCATTTAATAGTAAAGCATTTCAGTCTAATAGTAAAGCATTATAATTCCACAACTTAATAGTAAAGCATTTTCCTCCATGTCTCTCGCTTTAAACTATAAGACAAAACTGTTGTAATAATATCCACTCACCAAAGAAAAGAGAATTAAGAGAAACGGAAACTTATACAAGAGAGTCATTTCCAATAACACAATTTTTGAAACACTCACTTACGGTCAAAATAAAAGAAAACTTATCCAATCCAGACTTTCAAAAATACATACAGTATATATACACCCACAAAGAAAATGCTTTTCATTCCAGAAGAATTTCAGACCAAAGAAAAGAGAATAAGAGAAACAAACATATAGGGTAAATAAGATCATATATGAAGAACCCTTCTCAAACAAGGATCACTCAAAAAGTTCCCAAACTTCTACCCCAGCACAATCTGCCTTATTGTTCTACATCCTAGCATTTACTTGCAGTTACTTCTAGGCCAATTGAACTTTGAACTTCCTTTTCAAATTTTTAGTCATTGCCAAAAACAAAACAATGAATATTTGAGATGATAAATATTTTATATGATAAGCTAGACCAACAAAAAAAGGCTATGTTTTGGCACCTTAAAGAGGATTGCACGATGCCTGCAAAGTCCAATGGATAGGCTGCCAATGGGAAGCACAATACACTTATGAAAATCCTTCAATCTCGTACTGACCAATTTCCAGCGTTTGTGAATATCCCCTTGCTCCACCGGAAAAGTTCCCCTAAATATATAACAATTCAAACACAAAGGAAAATAGATTAAAAAATAGTGAAAAAAATTAACCCTTAAGGGAAAAAAAGGGAACCTACCCCATGTATATAGCAAAATTAAAACTTTTTTTGGTTCCTGATAAAATGAAGAGAAGGGGACTGTCTAACATTTCCAGAAACTCAAAAATTGTATTTACTTGGGAAAAGAATACCTAAAAAAAAGTTTGTCATCTTTTTCTCCAGTTTCTAAGTACCCAAACGAGAGTAACAGAAAAGTAAAATAATGAAAAATACGATAGAGCTATTTCATTTTAAGTCACAGAAACCCTAGAAAATAAAAGGTCTAACAGAAACAGTAGCAGCAGCCGCCGTGCAGAATGCTGAAGACCAAGCCGAATGCTGAAGGCGAACAGAAACAATAACTGTAGATGGGGAAATAAAAAGGAAAAAAGGGAAATAATATGAAGGGAAATAAGAAGGAAAAAAGGGAAACGCAGAGATGGAAAGGAAAGGAGAAGATAAAGCTGAGGGCAAAAAAATGAAAATGGAAAGAAAAAAAATTACTCCTGTAGAATGGAATGGCTATTTAGTGGTGAAGGAAGAGAATGCCTATTCAATATTTTCCCGTAATAGAGCGGATTCAGGCTGTAATGCCATTACAGCCAACCAAACTAACATTTAATGGTGGGCCTATCGAATTGGGGGAATGCATTACTATTCTCTCAATTAAACATGTTGATAATGTTTAAATTTTTATATATGCACTAAATTATATTATGTGTAAATATTTTAAATAAAAAATATAAAAAATTAAATTTTTATATATGCACTAAATTATGTTATTCGTAAATATTTTATATATAAAAAATATAATTTTATTAAAGGTATCTTTTAATTTATATACAATAAACATGTACATCTATATACACCCTTATTAATTAAAGGCACATTAATTGCTTTATAATTATATTCATTATTACCATCTACAGACATTAAATATTTAAATTTACCCATTTGCTACTTATTACGAATTTTGAAAGATCTCATGGTCTTTAGGATTATAACTAATTTATACATTAAGGGCACGAGTAAATAAACAAGTTATATTCTAATTTAATACATATGAAATATCTAAAATTTATTTTCAATTTAATCAGATACTAGTGAGATAAATATATTGATTTATTTTTATTTAAAATAAATTAATTAATATTATTAAAGATAAATGGATTAAATTGCTTGTTTATTAATAATAAATTAAGGGTTTGTTTACTAAACTAATGAAAATTTTCATTTCATTGAAAATGAAAATTTTTCAACATTTAAATTTTAAATTGTGTTTAATAATTATATTAATTTTTAATTAATATAAAATTTTCAAAAAAAAAGTGTTGAATATAATAAGCAACTAATAGCTACTTAGCACTTAATGTTGAATTTTATTTTTTAAAATTTTATTTTTGAAATAAATTATTTCCTTATTTTATTAAAACTTAAAACATCTAAATTATTATATTTAAATTTATCCAAAACTATTCAAAATAAAATAAAAATATCATATTAATAAGATAAACATTATGAAATAATGAATTTTCAAAAATCAAGTTTGTAATACCTCAATTTTGCCCGGCTTACATGAAGAAAATAAAGCAGTCCAAATTACAAGTGGGCCTATATGGCCCAAACTGAAATAAACTAAAATACGGTGGCCCAAAACAAATGGCCCAAAACAAAATCAGAAACCCTAGGGTTTCTCAAGATCAACAGCGCCGCAACCATGCCCCCGAATCTCCGCGCGATCTTCAAACCTGCGCATCAAGAAGAGAAATAGCAGTATATGGAAAGAATCAAAGATTCGCAAATCAAAAGAAAACAGATTTTGTTTCTTCTTTTAATTGTTTCATTCGGCTATAAAAAAAGCCATCAATACACTATAATCGGGATCCGAAAAATCAATAAAAAAATTATTTTCACAGCAAATACAAATAACGAGTTCAATACAGAGAAAGCAGAAAATCTATTTAAAGGTCTATATTTATTTGCTTTACTTTAGTTTACTGTTTTTTCTTATTTGCATGCGTATAAATACAAATATAAAAAGGGAAAGAAACAACCTTTCTTTGCTTAGATCGCCGTGAACGGCCGAGGCAGTCGTCTCCGAGGATAGACGGCCAGGAACTGAAAGGTTTCTCGAAAATTTGGAGACATTTGGGTAGTTTTTTTTTTGAGGGATTCGAACCTAGATTTGGGCTTGGAGAGGTCGGAAGAGCCGAATAGGAGATTTTCTCCTTCTCCGGCCACCGCAGACGGCGGAGCCGTCGTCAGAGGCCGGCGATCGGCGTAGTGGCCGACGATTGGCTGGTGCCAGATCTAGGCCGGACGAGCTGAGAAAGGGGAGAGCTTTTTGTGAATGTGTTTTTGGTTTTTTTTTAAAAAGAATGAAAATGAGGTTTTTTTGAACTGATTTTGGGCTTAAATAGCCCTTCAAAACGGCACCGTTTAAGGCCCGAGTTTGACCCGAATCCAACCCGATCCAGCTTAGGATCCGCGTGTTTTGAGCGGAGGGGTAAATTGCGCTTTTAGCCCCTCCGCCTTTTAATATTTTTATGATTATTTTTTTTATTTTTTTAATTTCGCCCTTTAATTTACTTTCAATTTCAATTTAGCCCCATTTGAACGACGCCATTTTAGAGGAGAAGGGAAAATTTCCCTTCCAGCCCCTTTGAATTATTAGCGTGTTCAATAGGGTCCTTTGATATTCAAATATTCGCAAATTCGCCCCAGATTTTTATTTACAGTTCAAATTAGTCCTTTTTCATTTTCTTTATTTTTTAATTAGTCTTTATTATTATTCTTTTTCATATTTAATTATTTTTTAAAAAATATGTATATATTTTTTTACAAATGCATATTTATTTTTGTAATATAATATAATTATTTTTATTTTATTTTATCCATATGTAAATTTTTTTTATAATCCATATATGTATATATTTATTACTTATATATGTGCTCACGCGCATATAATTTTTAAAAAAAAAAACAAATATTTTTTATATTTATATATATATATATGTATTTATTTATTCATTTATTATTTAGTTTTTTTAAATGCTCAAATATATATATTTTTATATATTTTTCTTTATTTTCATAAATATATTATGAATTGTATATATATAAATTCTATAACCCAAAAATTTATTTGTAAATCATATGTATATTTCAATCTTCATAATTTTCATGTGTATATTATATATCTTCTTATCTTTATTTATTTTGCTTGCTTTCTTCAATCGTTATTCAATTGTATTTACATTTATTCATGTAATATTTTGCATGTCATGGATTATTTTATTTCGTTTATTTATTTGCTTATATTGTTTCTATGCTATTGATGTATTTGTTATTGTGACATTTATGCATACATTCAATCACGTCATCTTTTACTCGAACTTAAAAAATAGAACTTTTCAAAATAGAGACAATACTCGTATTTAGGATTTTCAAGAAAGTTGAGCCCTAGCGTATTAGGCTCCGATTTTCTTCGTTAAATCCAACAATCGAAAATTACTCTTTGATCAAACAAAATAAAACTTATCATCGGGAATTCAATATGTTGTGTCTTAGCGTATTGGATGTGACACGTTGATTTCTCAAGATAAAGATTTTTTTAAAAAAAATGATAAAGGAAATATTGAATGTTTGAGATTTTAGGAAATCGTACCCTAACGTATTGGACCGCGATTTCTTCATAAATTTTAAACAATTAAATATTTTCTTAAGTTTTATTACACAAGTTTTTTTTGGACCAACTCGTCTTGAAAAGAATAAAATATTGTGCCCTAACGCATTGGGTGTGATATTTTTTTTTTCAAAATGAGGAAGTCTTAAGAAATAATTTAATTTAATTAAGGATAGTGTTTTTCAACTCTCGACTTTAAGATATTTATTAATCAACTTGGTACCAATTTTTGGGCGTTACGGGGGTGCTGATCCTTCCTCATACGTAATTGACTCCCGAACCCGTTTTTCTAAAACTCGTAGACCAAAGTCGTTTTCAGGTGATCCAATCACACCTTAATAAAATATTGGTAGCAACTCCCATTTTCATCGACAACTAATTTTTGTTTTTTTCCAAAAAATAAAAAATAGTTTCGACAAAGTTTTACTATTATCAAATACGATAATTATATTTGGTGCTTAATTTTTACTAATATATGAAATAACTTGATAATATAATTTTAGTACTTATAAAGTTTAGTACTAAAAATTTAATACATAATTTTTTGCACTTAATTTTCCAATTTATCAAACACACCTTAACTTTTGTTAATAATAAATATAATTGGAAATTGTTTTTTTTTATTTTGAAAAATGCTGGACTTTTATTCAAAACAGATCAAAACAAAGCCCAATTAAACACAAGTTCATAAAATTGGGCCAAGATACAAACTAAAGACCAGCAACAAAACACGGAGAAGGCTATAAAAGAAATAACTCTCCTGAAAAGCAACAACAGAAAATTAAAATCCCTCGGTAGAAAGAACTGGTTCCTTTTCCAATATCCTTCAACCCTTTCGACTCCTACAAAACATTTCCTTTTCCGATTCTTCCCCTACCCAAAAGTCCCTCCCCCCCCCCCCCCCGGAAAACAGAAGAAGGGAATCGTAGAGCCTCCTACCTTCCATCCCTGTCTACTTCATCTCTGGCAAAATTAGGAACTCTGTCTCACATACAGTAAAGTGCTTAATGAACCAAACACATAAATGTAATTTTTCAAAATTTTAATTAGTACTTTTCCAATATGTCAAATGTTGTAATGTTATATTTTTAACTATTACATTTCCAATAATCACATTCTATTGAAATATTATTATAGAAATATATCAAACAACACCTAAAAAGTGACCTTTTCTTATAATTAGTCTGAGATGAGTTGAGTTTGTATTAAAATTTTCAATTTAAAATTGAGACAGTTTCCATATTTCTTGAAATATTTATTTAAATGTAATTTTCTTAATTTTATAATTATTTTAATAATTTTATAAAATTTTATGATATGTATTCAGAACATATACAAAAAAAACCAAGAAGAAGGAAGAGAAATGAAAGTCTCATCCTTGAAATTTCCATAAGGCATTTAGTTAGTTGAATTTAATATTATGATACGTAATATTGCATTTTAAAATGAGATTAAGGTGTTTAAATTCTCAATATTCTGTCCATCTTATAATATCATAATCCTAAACAATATTAAGATATTATAATATATGATGTTATCTCATTATAGTTTCTTTCTTAAATTATTTAAAATTCCGAGTAAAATTTAAAATTTTAAAAAGAATTCATACTACTTTGTAGTTTTATTGCGTTGATTGTTAAGCACTTTTATTTTATAAAAAAATGTTTGTTGAATGCTATAAGAAAATATTTTTTTTAATAAAATTTAAACTTTGATGTTGGACTAAGCTACAAACTTCATTTTATTTGATTAATTTTTTTTATAAAATTATTTTATTAATCTTAGTTACTAGGTTGTAAGTGAATAAATGCATTTATTTTTTTATAAATTAAAATATAAAGTAATATTTTTAAAATATGTTAAAAATAATATAAATATTTAAATATTTATTAGAAATTAAATTATAATATTAAATTAAAATAAAAAAAGATAAAACAATATGCATCAATTATAATAATGATTCCTAATAAATGCGAAAAATATTTACATTAAATTGATTAAATATGAAAGATTTTTTACATTAAATAAATAAACACATTCAATAATGATGATTAAAAAATAATTATTGAAATATTATATCGTAAATCTTTTTTACTTTTTTAAAAATCCCTCTCCTCCGTTTATAATAATAATAATAATAATAATGAGGAGGAGGAGGTAAAAAAGAAAGTATAAAAAAGTACTTACTTCGCACGAAATAAGCAACTAAATAAATTTTTTTTAAAAATAACATAGTATTATATATTGTCATTATCAATTAAAATGATCTTACATATCTCTTTGTTGCTTTCCGGTGCCATTGTCATTCGAATATTTCTTTTTTAGATGCTTTTAATTTATTAATGCTAACAATTTTCATTCTTTTTAGTAGGGGTGAACATTCGATCGAATTGAATGAAAACATTTCAAGTTAATCGAGTTGATGAATTCTATTTTATTATCCTAATTCAATTTGAAATTTTCTCGAATCGAGTCGAGTGAGATGGAATTCAAATCGAATCAAATTGAATATATTTGTTCGAATTAAATTTTAAAAAATGATTTGGGGTCCTTGTAATCATTATCACTCACGGTAATCAAATTTGTTATTAATTTTTATCCATCATAATTTATTTAATAATATTTTATTTATGGGTTAGCTTCTTTGCTTGTTTAGTTGCTTTAATTATCTTTTGATTCTTGTCACTATGTATTTTGAAATTAAAAACATATTAAATGTAAAAAAGTGATTTTTTTAATAAAAGTTATCTTAAAGATAAAATGTGAAATTGATACCAACATAAAGATTTTAACACGAATATTTTATGGCGTCATCAATAATTCAAATTTAATAAAAATTTATAAAAATTCAATATGATAAAACAATTCAATAATATAAATAGTACAAAATGTGAAATTTAATTTAATAATATAAATAGTAGATATAGATAAAATTATTACTATTTAGGTTTAGGGATTTTTTTGGATGATTTTAATTTTTGATTTGGGGGTAAAAGTTGAGAAGTAAAGTTTAGGGGGAAAATAAAAAGTTTTGGGGATTGAGAGAGTAAATTTTGGGGGAATGTAAATGGGGAAGTAAAATTTTGGGGGAAAATATTCAAAAAAAATTGGGGGGGAGTAGAAGGGGGTTGGGATGTGAGGGGAGTAAAAGTTTTAGGGGGAAGTAGGAGGAAGTAAAAGTTTTGGGGAAAGTAAAGATGTTTGGGAGTTGAGGCAAAATGTAAAATATTATAGTTTGATATTTGGTTTATTTGAATTATTTGAATTATTTGAATTATTTGAATTATTTGAATTCGAAAACCAAACTTGATTTGAACTCGAAATTTGAAAAAAATTCGAGTTAACTCGAATAATTCAAATAACTCAATTTATTTAACTCGAAATTTAAATTTTTTTTCTATTTTTTTGAGTTGAATCGAGTTTTGATCACCCTACTTTTTACCAATGATTTTTCTTTTTCTTTTTTTGAATAATTTGACTGGATTTATTCATATAAATAAATAAAGGAAATACATAAGAAATTTGGGCTTAGAGCCAAAAAGAGAAAGAGTAGAAAACAGAAACTATTAAATCGGACCTAAGTCAAACTAGCCCATCTCATTCAAATTTAACTAGATTAAAAATAAAACTCAGTCCTATCCTATACCAGTCAAATCCAAATAGCTGGATACTAATAGTCTGTTCCTTTCAAATCAACCGTCCTAGCCTTTATGATAGTAGGTTTCCAAGAATTAAATGTTTTTTCTCTGCTACCTTTTGTTGCAGAAACTCTTCACTTCTTCAGTCCGAAGGTTTTGGCCGGAGTTTTTCCAATGCGTGACAAACCATTTCTGGGATTCCCCCATCAGGTAAAAGCTTTCTCTTCTCTTTAGGGCCTCCGTTGAATAGCATGAGCGTAGATATTTTTTGCTTTAGGGACAAAAATAAACTCAATCTCCTAGAATCATTTTTTTTTTGGTTTTGAATATCACTGATGATTGCTCCAATGACCGATTTATCAGTATTAGACCTTTGACATTTCTTGATGACAGTTTTCGAGTCTCCCACAACTCCTATTTTGTTGACTCCCATACTAATCCCTAGTTTTACTTCCTGTAATCCTGCATATGCCTCTGCCGTGAATGGATTTGCTATCCCGGAGTGAATAACTACCTGTGTTGCAAGGATTTCCTTTTCCTCGATCCATACGATTAGACCCGAAGCCGATCTAAACGATTGACGGTCGAAGGCTGCGTCAAAATGAACTGTGGCCCTTCCCCTTTTGAATACCTGTTGAATATTGCCAGTAGAATGAATAGTAAGTTTTTTTTCTCTTTTATTGCTTCTAGTTCTGCAATATAGTTACGGATTTTTCTTGCAATTTCAGTTCCTAACATGTGTCTTCTTTCATATAAGAGTTGGTTTCTGCTAAACCAGATAAACCAAAGTCTACAGAAGAAGAGTCAGAGTTGCTCATTAGTCCCTTGAGCAAAGACCCAAGTAAGCCATTCCCACATATTCAAATTATTTTGATTCAGTATCCATGTAAGATTTAACTGATTCCAAACCTCAATCGATGTAGGACACTGTTGAAAAATATGGCAGCTATTTTCTTCTTCACGGCAGCATCTGAGACATTGAGCATCCACCACGACTCGCTTTAGTTTGAGATTGACAAAGGATGGGATGAAATTCCATGATATCCTCCATACTGTCATTTGAATCTTTGAAGGGATATGTAATTTCCATAGTTTTCTATAGAAATTTTTCGTTATGGAAAATTAGATCATTAGAATCCAAACTAGGCTCATGTAATAGTTTATAGGCACTCCTAACGGAGAACTCCCCTGTCGGCTCCCCTCTCCATACTTGAAAATCTTCATGTGCTGTCTCCGCTAGTGGGATCTGTAATATTTTCTCCGTTACATCCGATCGGAAGGTACCTCTTACTAACTCTGTTTTCCAGCTCCTATTAGTTGGCTCAATTAAATCCAAAACTAACTTAATATTTTCAATATCTTCTTGATTCGGTACTCTATCCGCTTCATTTCCTGATATCCACAAATCATCCTAAATGGATATTTGATCACCTCTCCCCACCCTCCAGCATAGTCCTTTTTCAAGAAGCTCTTTCGTAGCCCAGACACTTTTTCAGGTAAGCGAAGGTAAATTTCCCAACTGAGCCTTGTAGAAATCCGAATTAGGAAAATATTTTGCTTTCAAAATGCAGGCCAATAATGAATTTGGATAATTAATAAGACGCCATCCCTGTTTCGCTAGTAACGCAACATTAAACTTCGCAAACTTATGAAAACCAAGGCCACCATCTTCTTTTAATAAGTATAGATCCTTCCAAGCGCACCAATAAATACTTTTCTTATTACAGCTCTTTTGCCACCAAAATTTAGCTACTCTTCCCTCCAATTCAGTACAAAGAGTCTTAGGAAGTAGAAAACAAGCCATCGAGTAAGTTGGGATAGCTTGGAGTATAGCTTTAATAAAAACTTCCTTTTCTTATTAGGAGAGATACCTTATACTCCAGTTGTCAATTCTTTGCTTGAATCTGTCCTTCAAATTTTGAAAAGATGATCTCTTCCTTTTTCCCACCATACTAGGAAGCCCTAGATATTGTTCTAAATCATTTACTCTTCTAACTTCAAGCATCTATGAAACTACACCCCTTTCACCCTATTGTTTATTTATACTGAAGAAAATAGTCAATTTTTCATAATTAACACATTGTCCTGAGCTCAACTCATATTCTTGTAGTATCTGTTTTAATGATTGTGCTCCCCTTTTAATAGCTTCTAAAAATAATATGCAATCATCTGCAAAGAGTAAATGAGATACAACTGGCCCTCTCTAACTTGCTTTAACTCCTTTAAGAATGTTTCCTGCTCTTGTTAGCCTCATTAGACTCGAGAGCCCTTCTCTACAAAATAGAAATAAAAACGGGCTTAAAGGATCCCCTTGCCTAAGACCTCTAGATGGAAGGAAAGTTTGTCCAATGTTTCCATTGAAAATCACAGAGTATGAAACTGAAGAGACACATTTCAATAATGAATCTACCCATCCTGTATCAAAACCCATTTTTTTCATTACCCCTTTCACAAAATCCTATTCAACCTTATCATATGCCTTACTCATGTCCAGTTTGACAGCCATGAATCTTTTTTTCCCTATCCTCTTATGTTTTAAAGTGTGTAGAATTTCATAGGCTAGTAGCACATTATCAGAAATCAGCCTTCCCGAAACAAAAGCACTTTGTGCTAAATCAAT
The DNA here is from genome assembly GCF_007990345.1 of Gossypium hirsutum. Classification (NCBI taxonomy): domain Eukaryota; kingdom Viridiplantae; phylum Streptophyta; class Magnoliopsida; order Malvales; family Malvaceae; genus Gossypium; species Gossypium hirsutum. Next base: position 48,367,848 of record NC_053442.1, on the reverse strand, counting down.
ACATTTATGAATCACTACCCGAAGTCTATTAGTAATGGCTTTAACTATCAGTTTATAAATCACATTACATAAGCTAATTGGTCTAAATTGAGTAATGTTGGAGGGATTCGAGGTTTTGGGGATTAACACTATTTGTTTTGTTAATTGAACGTAATTTCATACCTTCATTTAATCTTTGAAGGCAAAAATTAGAGACATCATCTCCAATAATCGACCAACATTTTTGATAAAATAAGGTTGGAAAACCATCATCTCCTGGTGCTTTTGTAGGTCCCATTTCTGAAAGAGCTTCCAGTATCTCCTCCTTAGTATATCTTGCCTTCAATTTATTATTATCTTCCTCAGAAACGCACCTTTCAATTCCTGACAAAATTCTCTCATAACTGTTTTGCCTTCTCGTTGAAAATAACTTCATAAAATACAATCTGGCAATTTCCTCCATCTCCTTACACTCCTCTGTCTCCCTACCATCTTCAATTTGCATCCTATGGATTTGATTCTGTTTCCTTCTTTATGTTGCTTGTTTGTGAAAGAAAGCTGTATTTCTGTCTCCAAGTTTCAACCAATTTATTCGGGCCCTCTGTTCCCAATAGCTTTCATCCTTTTCAATCTCAAAATTCAGATGGATTTTTGTGTCAATAATCTCCGCCAAATTCTCATCACTTCTGTCAGATTCTAGTAACGTTGCCAACTTTGAAGTTAAAACCTCTGTTTTCATCTTTTTACTTTATCGGATCTGATTTACCCACCTTTCTAAACCTCTTTTTAAATTTTCTAGCTTGTTCACAAATTCTCCTATGGAATTTTCCCAAATACGTTTAGTTTCATCAAAAAATGTTTCCTCTAGAACCCACCACGCTTCAAACTTGAAATTTTTTTATCGGCATTCTAACTCTGTAATTTGTATCAATAAGAAGTGGACAATGATCTGAAAATGAATGTGGAAGGTGCTGAATTAAAGAATTTGGGAATAAAGAGCTCCATTGTTCCGTAGCTACTCCCCTATCCAATCTTTCCTGTATATTTGTTTTTAGCAAATTTCCTTTCTCCCAAGTGAACCAATTACCTGAATAACCCATATCCACCATACTGCAATCTTCTAACACCTTGCGAAAAGCTTTCATCCTTCTTTCCTCTCTAGGTAATCCACCTTTCTTCTCAAAACTATATAAGATTTCATTAAAATCCCCACAAACCAGCCATGGGTATTCTCCATGATTTCGTAATTGTCTCACAGACTCCATGATTCGTCCCTATCATGTGAGTATCATGTGAGTAAGGAGAACCATAAAAGCCTGTAAATCTCCACTTCTTGTCATCTCCTCCTTCCTCAATAATCACATCAATATGATGATTTGAGAAGCTTTGTAGCATTATACTAACATTCCCTCGCCATGCTAGGCTTAGTCCAACTCTAGAACCAATCAAATCAACATCAATTCCAAACTGAAAACCACAACTTTTTTGAATTTTTTCCATCCGTTTTTTGTTAATTTTTGTCTCCATTAAGAAGACCACTTTGGGATAGTGTAACTTCAGCGAGTGCCGAAGCCTTCGAACTGTCCGAGGATTCCCCAAACCTCGGACGTTCCAACTTAAAATTTTTATTATCGGCTTACCTCTTGGCGGCCGCCGATAACAAATGATTAACTTTAGACATTCTCCTGTTTCTCCCTTCCATGTTACTACTTTCTTCTATATCCCCTCTAGCTCTCTTTTTCCCCTCCTCCTCTATAACCACCTCATTCTCCAGATCATGATCCATAGCCATTTGACTATTATCAAGTAAAGTTCTAACCCTCCCTAGTCGTGAAGAGGACCTTTTACCTTCCAGGTTAAAACCTAAAATAGGGTCAACAGTGCCCTCAAATTTTCTTACACCTCCCCATTCATTATTTCCCCTTAAACCATCTCTTCTACTAATTCTACCCGCAGATCCTCCTTCCTCCCTTAAGCAGACACTACTCATTGCTTGGGCTCTTCTTGACTGTGCACGCAAAGACAAATCCTATCCCATCTCATCAACTTCAACACCCGCCTCTATCTTTGCTTCACAAAAGGATTCATTATGGCCTAAACAGCCACAATAGAAGCAAAAAAGAGTCAGTCTTTCTACTTAAATCTAACATAAGAGCATTTGCTTTTAAACATGACTTGTTTCTTCCTTTTAAGAGGGCGTCTAATATCAATTTGAACTCTTATTCGCATAAAATTTATATTTTCTTTCCCTAAACTTGAGCCATCTTACTCTTGGAAAATTCCAATAAAATTTCCCAATTGTATAGCCAAATTTTCAGAACAATAACCAATGGGCACATCATGAACTTGTACCCAGAAAGGTGTTGAGATTAATGGAACTCTTAGTGGATCCTCCCCCCATTGTAATTTATGCAAAACCAAAAGATGATTATTGAATGTCCAGGGTGACCCTTTTAGAACTCTTTCAATATCTATAATATAAAAAAAATTAAATAAATAACTTTTCCCCCCAGATCTCTAATTTGAACACCCCTGACAGGATGCCATAAATTAGCCATGGTGTTTTTCATTGCTGGGTAATGGATGATACTAGCTGTAAGAAAACATCCAACCAGACTAAGAGCTTCTTCTTCCCTTACCGACTCCGGATCAACTTGTACTCGCAAGATTTCTTCTTCATCAAGGGATAGACCAGCAAATTCTGATTCCATGGACACAGGAAGAGAAAACCAAACAAAGAAGACTGTTCAAGACTATGGAGATATCAGCCGCCGAAACAAAAAAAAAACTCAAGAAAACCTAAAGACTTGCCAGAGAAGCAGACAGAGAGTGCTAGGGTAGCAGACTTTTTTTACCAATGATTTTTCTTAGATGAAACTAATAGATGCTATTTATAAACTAAACTTAAATTTTAATTGATATGTAACTCTAACACTAATTAAGTGATAATTAAAAGATAAAATCAATCTCTACTTATATACTTGGACTTTTATGCAAGTTATAACTTTATTTTATTACATTAATAAATATGAAAATAAAAAAGTTTACTTAAAAAATGAAAATAATTCAGAATTTTTTAAAAAATAATATTTTAACATTAATTATTTGTTATTTTGACTTATTAGTAGTACGTATGCTTAAACTTTTATTCAAGTTATAACTCTATTTTAAAATAAATAAAATTATCACAACTTATTTTTAAACAGAATTATAACTACTAATTCTAAATTATATTATAAATATTCTTAAGTGTCAATTTAATATTATCATAAAAAATAAAAATATTCCATTAATTCAAAAGTTTTTATAAACTCTTCTTTTATATATATTATATTTTTTTTTTTGAAAATAAAATCCTCCATTTTTTTATCTTATAATGATAATTTACTAGAGAAAACCCAAATTGTAACAAACATTAACCAATTTTTTTTTAAAAAAACCTTGAATGTTTAAAAAAAAAAATCCCAATCTTCTTAAACTTGTTGGGAACTCCAAACTGTATTAAATAGAATCGACAACTTATGGTTTATATTATGATTTTTATTTTCACTTCTCTTTTCACATGAAAGCAAACCAAAAATTTTAAGATAAACATCATAAATCATATAAATAAACTATCATAATTAAGTTCAATAGTTGTTAAATTGAAATCATATGACATATCAGGGGAGAAAAATGAATTTATTAAGTTATTATAATTTTATGAAAAAATTAAGATTAAAAAATGTTGAACTTATAAAAAGAAAAAAAATTGATAATAAGAATAATTTATTAAAATTTATTTTTAAATAATCTTAGATTTTATAAAATCAAACGTGTAAATCTTAGAATACACCATTTCTCCTGCCAAAATCCCAATAACAAGATCCTACAATTATGGTTGGATAAAAGTGGAATGCCAATTTAGGGAGATTGGGTGGTGGAGCTGCACTTTAATAGAAGAATCATTTTTCATTAATATAATCTCCACCTAACTCAAATTTATGACCCCTAAACCAAAGAAATTGTGTTTAGATTGGTCTTTAAGTTTCAATTATAGCTTTCAAGTTTTACCAAATTACAAGATTCCCCCACGTATTATGATCACATTCACATGCTAAAGCATAGCACAAAGATAAAAATTTGTTGGCACACCAAACATTTCTTAATTTCCTTCAAAAGTAGAGTTGTTGGCAACAGTTAATGATATAGGTCCACCCCACTTTGCGTTAACATCGGCAACCAAGCTATGCTATGCTTAGTAATCCAATTTATAAAGCTGTAAGATTCATATTTTGATTTAAACCATATTTTACGACTAAATTCAATCACTACATTAAGTAAACACCATAACAACAGCTGGGTTTAGATATATCCGACGAAGAACTTAAAGCCTGTTAGGTTTTGCTGTAAATTCCAGTTTCAATGAGGCTGGCAGCATTGCAGATTTTTATGGTGATAGTGATACTTTGAATAGATTATGCAGTTGAATCAATTGAATTTGTTGATAAACATAGCACCAGGCATTGTATTCACAAACATTGATTTTTTTTTCTCTTTACAATGAAAACTGGGATTCGGGTTTCGGAGTCTGAAGCTGAGTCTGCTATCAGAGATTAATTTAGCAAGATGTAGACCTGCAAATAGGGTTTTGTTCTTGGTTTTGGCATTGAACATGACACGAGCTGACTTTGTCTCTCAGCTCCTGGAAAGCCCTCATTGTCTCGACATCGAATCCTCCAGCAAACTGCGACAAATACAGAGTTGTATAAGCAAAAAAGTTAAAAGAGTGTTTTGTCCCAAGTTGTCGAAATTAATGAGAATTATTAACCTGATGTACGCGGAATGCAAATCTAACTCCTTGAACAATCAGCTCCTTTTCCTCAGGCCCGCCCCCAACTGCTTCGAGCTCTGCAGATACTCGTCTCATGTACTTCATCGCTAATTTGACCGACGCTAGCTTGATCTGCAACAATTGATTGGCATTTTAATGAGTTAACAAACACCAAAAGCAGGAAGAACTGGAATTCATCATTAGAAAGCACGATAAAAGTACCATTGAGACTTTTATACTAAAAGTCAGATTGTATTTTATCCTTTCTAAAAAAAATGGACAAATTAGGTTTTATAGGTTAAATCAAAGACCAAATAGATCATTTTGTTAAAAATTTCATCTATTTTTACTGTTGAAATCTAATCCTTGTACGTCGAAATAGATCAGATTACTTTTTTATCAAACATAGTATAACTAATTTGGAATAAATGGGGCAAGATAGACAGAATCTCAACATAATAATTAATTTGTGAAAGGACAAACAAGAACGGAGTAAGTTGATACAACTTCCATGTTTGTTTTAGATGATATAAAGAAAGCATTATCAATCTCATCATCAATGACCGTTACGATATGCAGTGCCTATGTTGTTTTAACCCTTACGAATGTTGGATACAGATCCATATAATGATGAAAATCTTAAAGAAAATTGAGCATGCCCAAAATAGATAGAGAGACCCACACTCAAGAATGAGTCGCATAATACAGTCATAAGATTGAGAATCCTATTCTCTTCGAATTCCACATAAGCAAGAGTGCTTTCATTTTGTCGCCTAGCAAATACTAGTTAAAGTATAATGATACATTTTGCCTTCCCGAGATCCAAAAGCTAAAGATTAGTTAAAAGATAGACCTAAAATCTATAACCAAATTGAATTGACCCATTAATTTACGAATGAAGATGAGTTTACTCAAATATATTTGATGCATCATATTCCGAACTTATATATATTTAAATTACCTGGCACACAATTCCAGTTTCAAGCATCCAATCCATAGGAATTTGGAAACCTTTGTATCGGCTTGTCGCAGATTCTCTCATTCGGGAGAGATTGTAAACGCCATGCTCTAACCTGCACCCATTAACAACTGAATCAGAACAAATTCATTAAAAAAATAAATGCAACAAAAAGCATAAGGATTATATACTTTTCAAGTAAAGCCTGCATCTTCTTGAGAGCCGGGGCACAAGGTTGGCGGGGATCATCACGAAACAATGAAGCCTCGGATTCTAGTTTCTTGAGATCACAATACCCAAAGGCCGCCTCCCGCAATGCATCCGCCTTCTGTTCCGGCCATACAAAATGCTTTAGCACCGCTCTTTCATCCACCTAATATCAACAACAAAACACACTCATCACCTATGATTCAAATTTGAATGCTTAGTAGAGAAAATATAGCATAAATGTACCAAGTAAGAGAGCTCGTCGTCCAGCCATTTAACAAAAGGCACGACATCCTCAATATCTCTAAATGCGGCATTCTCAACTTCTTTGATCAAAAACCGTATGAAGTCTCCTTGTGTTTCCACATCTGTCTTTATCTGTTACCACAAAATTATAATTATCACTAAATCAAACTGATTTTAAACGGCTAAGGATATGTACGTGATTATTTGAAATTCAAAAATTACACCTTTTCTTTTCTTTTTCTAAAATTCCCAATCGGATCTGTCTTATCTAAAACAAATAAATCAAGAGAGAGCAATTGACGACTAGTCACCTGTCACAGTGGCATTATCGTAAATAAATACTAAAAAAAATACTCGAAACTCACCGCCAGCAAATGAGTTGACCGATTCTCAATCTCCCCTATCATATCCCTTGAATTGGCGGTTGCCGGTAAAACCTCCGGCACGCTACAGCCACCCGCCTCTCTTTTTGATTCCCTGCGCATAAGCGAGTGATAAAACTCCACAACCTCCGGAACTCTCCTCACTTTTGCTGCAATTGTCCTCATCCCCTTCTGAGGCGGCGGTGGAGGTGGCGGCGCAATAGCTTTTATAGGCGGTGGAGGTGGTGGAGGAGGTGCAACTTGCTTCACTGCCGCCTGAGGAGGCGGCGGAGGTGGTGGTGGTGGTGGTGGAGAAGTTTGTTTCTCTGTGGAATCAGAGGAGCTATTGGATGACGTGGATGAAGATGACGACGACGACGAAGGTCTCGGCGGTGGTTTTGGAACTCTAGGAACACGAGATCTGATGTTAACACTAGTAGACTCAACGAGTTCCTCCGACTTACTCCTCGAGTGTCTGGGTCTCTCATTTTCGATTTCCTCTCTTTTAAACTCCGAGCTCTCAACTTTCTCATTACTGAAAGCACTAAAAACAATGGCGTTCGTACATTTATTATTACTATTATTTCTCTTAAAATTCTTTATCAGATTGGACTTCACACTAACTTCCACTAACCCTTGAAACTGCTGCGAAGAGGAAATCAATTCGTCGGTTCCCGCCGTAATCTCCGCCTTACTATTACGACCAGAAGAGGAAGACGACACCGTTTCCTTCAGCTCCGCTATCTCTTCTTCCATTTCTCTCACTTTCTTCTCCTTCTCCTCCTTTTCGTCTTCAATCTTTCCCTTCATCTCCTCTACCTCTGTTTTCAACATCGCGTTTTTGTTTCTCAAGCCCTCAATCTCTTCCAAAGCTCGTCCCAACTCTGCATTTTTAACGACGATCTCATTTTCCAGCACGGGGACAATGGCCACTGATTCTTTTAAAAGCTTGTGCTCTAGAAGCTCTGTTCTGAGCCTGGACTCTCGTTCCCTCAACTCTTCCACCAATCGGAGAAGCTCAGTGACATCAGGTGGACGAGGCTGGACTTGAGCCGAGGATCGAGGGAAATAAACACCAAATGAACGTGAGAAAACAGCTTTTGCGGAAGTAGTGTTTTTGTTCCCTGAGCTTGGGGATGGCGATGGCGGTTTTGATGGAGTATCATGCTTTGAGTTCGCAGATGATTTTTGAAACCCCATTGCCAATCTTACCTTACCAGCCACCATTGATAAGGTGTGTTTTTGCTTTCTCTTACTCGTTTTCTATGGTTTAGGGTTGGATTGATTTTATAAATTGTGATCTGTAAGAAAGTGAAGGACACCCAACAAATGTCCTTGTGAGCTTGGTTTTTCAGACAGTGAAGTCTGGGAATTTGTGGAAATTTGAGTAATTGAAAACAGGGGGAAAAAAGGAACGTTAAATCGGGGGAGACGAGAGTTAAGAGTATAAGAGAGGGAAACTACTCTAAATTAAAGAACAAGAAAAAGAAAAGGAAAAAATTAAAAATGTACGAATATGGAGGAACGATCTTCTTTTCTTGGTTCCATTTTGAAAAAGGAAAAAAAACAAGATCATCATTCATTTTCTAAATGAAAACTATTATTCTAATATTTTTATTTTTTTGTTTAATTATTATTTTATATATCATTTTAAATATAATTTAATTCGGAGCATTAGTATTGCATGGATTTAAACTTTACTAATAAAAATATTATTTTAATTAATGTTATTTTATAATGGTAAAAAAAACTCTTTATAAGAATTTTTTATTTTTTATTTTTGAATTATAAGAGGAGGACAAAGCCTTAAGCAAGATAACTAGCGCGACTCGAACTCAAGCCACACTTGTGGCAATAAACACTCTGATCAACAGGTCAACACGCATGATTCACTCTTTATAAGCTTTTAAGACGTTACATATGTAACATCCCAAAGCATTTCACATGTAGTTTTTATACGATATTGTTGTTCTACCCTTATGCTATGGCAATTCCATGGTGTCAAGCTTATGCTACAAAGGTGTTTGATGGGAGAGGTCAAGGGTCCGTTTGTTTGACTGAAAATGGTTTTTGAAAAATGATTTACGGAAAATAATTTACTTTTTTAGAAAAATTAATATTTTTTTGTATTTGGATAAATTTGTGTAAAATATTTTCTGTTGTTTGGCAGATTTTCTAAAAATATTTCATAAAAGCTATTTTAAATGAAACAAGCATACATTTGAGAATTTATTATCTTTTCATTGTTTAATTGATTTTATTTTATATCTATTAAATTTATATTTTACATAAATTTTCATATATTTCAATGATTTATTTATAAATAAGTCAAATTAAATATATAATAGTACTCAATTATTAAGCTAGAATATTAACAGTCATAAATTAAAAACAACCAAAGTGAATAGATGATTCTTAATTGTGTTATAAAAAAACAAAGATTGAATAATAATAAATTAGCTTCTAAACCACAATTAGTACTACAAGTTAATAATATTATCCAAGTGCATAATTAGTAGTACATCACATGATGACTACATGACTGGCCAAGTAACGGTGAAATTGTCTCAATTAATCTATAATATCTTGATCTCATAACTTGAAACCTTATATTATGACCAATTATATGTAAAAATATAACTCATTGCTTCATAATTATTCACAGATTTAGTTTATTGTAACAAATTGTTCATACTAAGAATGTTGCACAAATTAAAAAAAGCAATCGGCCTCATCCTGATCTCATCAATACAATGTAGGTCACATCTATATAAAATACTATTAATATAATTTTCTCTTTCATAATCTTGATTCACAAAGGGGCGAGAAGCGATTTCCTTCCTAATTTTTAATTTTTTAATCCAAAGAGCCTTAAAAATTAAAAGTGAAGCCACGACCCCAACAATTGCATTATGATCTTGATTACGATCCATCTACACAAAATAGTGCCACAAAAATATTTGGTCATTACAAAAAATAATTTCAAGTGGTGTTTGAGCTCAAGAACTAACAAAGCCAACATCAACAATAAACAAAACAAATCAAAAAGATTTTTGAGTTTTGCAACAAGTTAAAACTTTAGAAAAACATAATTGAGAAACTAAAAACAAACATTCAATTGAAAAGAATGATAGCAAAACATTCAACTAACAAAAATAATCATAAAACAGTAAAAGAATTAAGCAACAAAAATGAAAACTTAGGAACAACTGATAACTAACACAGATATGTTTATAACATTGATAAGATGTCATCTTACTATGTGCGAGATACCTCAAAAGCAGTATTATCGTCAGAGTGATCTAATTTCATGCTAATGGGTAACCATAAATCTCTAAACTGATCTTTATATTATTTACCATGATGTGAAGTTCTCATAGTTATCATTAATTGATTGAGCCTTAGACAATTTAGATTTTTTTTTGCTATAACAGTACAACATAATGCGTTGTTATCATATGATGCCCTTTTCTTGAGAGAAATTGTTCCTTAAACCCTAGTGTCGTCAGAAAACTACGAAAAAATCAACCACAAACTTCGATTGTTTTTGAGCCAAAACTATTTTTTTGTTACTTGTATATGCTGACAAATGAGATAGGTAAAAAGCTGAACATATTACTAGCAAAACCATAGACTTAGGAAAGCCTAAGATCTATTGATTTTTGAACTTGAAATATTAAAGGATAAACATGTGGATTCCCAAGCCAGCAAACAACCTCAAATGCAAATTCTTTTCCTCTACCCAAAAAAAGAAAACTCCAAATAGATTCATAGAATACAACTAATTCAGAAATGAATCAAATGATGCAAATGTCAAACATAAGAGAGATGGCCTGCCTTGGATGGGGGAATCCTTTGAATCAAAGGGGTTACAAGCAACGATGAAACTGCAAGCCATGGATTTGGGATAAATTATTTTTTAACATGTTTTCTTGTCGTTCTTCCTAATTGTTGCTTTTCTTTTTTCCTTCTGCTACTTGAGAAACAACTTTTACAACGATAATTGTGACCAATTGGCAGAGAGTAAATTTTGCTTCACATATTTTTTCAGCCAAGTTTCATTAGAACTTACAACAGTTATTTTATTCTTCCACCTTGAATCTATATATGAAACTCGAATCCTTACATAATTTTCAAAACTAGCACTAAGATTCTCAAACATTAATTTTTTTTATATATACTTACAATCTTTGAATCTTGATAAAGATGAATTTCTTTAACCTTGTTGAGTATAATTTCATGATTATTCCAAGTTGTCAAGTTTATAGAATGTAATTCATTTAAGAATTTTCTTGTACTGGATATGAATTTATAAACCGGTATATCTCATTATACTCATTTTGACATCTTCTTGTAAAGTGGTTATGTCATAACTAAGCTTGCGAAAATAAAAAGGTTCATGATCTAGCTCTCTAGAATATAAAACTAAGCATATTCTTTTATAATACATGGAAATGAGTAATATTTGAAATATGTTTATTATATGCATAAAACTATTGGGTAAGTCCAAAAGAATTAGCAACCTTTTAGCACATAATTTAAGGAAATATGCTAGTGAACAATTAGAAACAACCCAAAAATTAATTCATCTTAATAAGAGAAAAGTGAAACTTTGAATAGCAAAGTTTATCCCATCAAAGAGCCAGTTCCAAAATCCATAAGCTTACATACAGGAAACTAAAAAGTTAAATCAAACCATATAAAATTTCTCATTTCCTTATTATCCCAATTTGATCATTCCATAATCAAGCTTAGGGTTTTATAAAATCTAAAAGCTAAACAAAAAGGAACGACCTTTTTTTTATTCTAACCCTCCAAACCATACTAAAAACTAAAACTTGAAACAACCCAAATTAGAGACCGTAAACAAAAACCAAAACAACGAATCAAAAAGGGATTTTTGATCAAACATGGACCCAATATAAAAAAAATATATTGCAGATTAGAGGTGAAGCAAAAATAACCTGTAAAATAAACAAGGGAAGAGAGTGAGTTGCTGAGGAGTGAAACCAGTAAAAGACCAGCGAGAAAATCAAAAACAGAAAAATGTTTTCTCCCTCAATGTCTTGTCGAACCAACGTGTTTTTGGATGATGAGATGCTAAATCATGACACAGGCAAAGGTATGTTCAATGCAAAGATGAATCTTGGGTCAAGGTCATAACTAAAGGGGAAGGGGAAGAGGGTTTAGCAAAGTGTTGAGATGTGAAGAAGAGAAAGATTGGAAAATGTCTCTAAAAAAGGGCACCATTTTCTCGTGTTTTGGAGAATGTTTTACAACGGGAATTTATTTTCTACCAAACAAATATTGAAAAAGTTTGAAAATATTTTTCGTAAAAGTTTTTACAAGTAAACAAACGTTCCCAAAAACATTATTGAAAGAATTATCGTTTCAAGTTCACTCTAATTTAATGGTTTTAACTTTTCAAATTTACCATTTTTAGGGTAGTCACATCTAACCCACTTCTAGCTCATGTCCTAAACTTGAACTTAACACAAAGTCAATTACATATTCTTTCATAAAGAGTCAATTACTATCAAATAGTAATCCAGTCGTCCATCACAAAGACGAACGACCTGTGACCATGTTTACTTTTCATCAACAATGTAATGCCAACAAGAAGATATCATTTACCCACATCTTAGGCTATGAATTCCCTTGTTGTGAATGACGCTACATAAAGTAGAAGTTTTACACCCAATGCACCAACTTTCGATTCATTATCTATTCAAACTCAGGCTTTTACTTACATCAAAGTGTATGAGTCATGCGTACATAGTCTGCCATCCACTTAGGATTCAGGTATGTCACACTATGAGCGTCACAAGTGAATAAATCCATAAATGTATTTAGAATCTAATCTTCTTGGGTCCTATCCAATATACTATCAGTCCAATCAGTTACATCTATGTTTCTATCTTTTGGGAGTCACCCGCTTCGATGCCCAGGACAAAACATCTCCCTAATTAGACTTAATAGATGACATATTAGTTTTTCAATTGGTTTGTTCATTTCCTATTAGATTAAGGACATGTTCAAGTTTATCTACTAATACAAGTTTTCTTTTCATATTACAATCCAACCACATAATACCGCTTATATTAGTTAAACATTAAACAACTAGTGAGCAACATTTGCTTCCATTTTGCTTTGCGTGCAAAAATCGTTTGAGGACAATATACAAAGTATTAATATAATTCATGAATAATTTATTAACCAATTTGTTCAAAAAATTACAAGTTTACAAATGAATATACTACACTTAGGGCACCAGATCCAACATACCACGTGTTTGATAAAATGCTTCTTTGAAAGTTAGGTTTAATTATGTGCTAAATTGGTTGATGGATGGTTGATTAATTAATCGTTTGTTTAGGTTAATGTTTATTCTTAATTGATTGATTTTTCAATTAGATCAAAATGCCTAATATGCTAGACTTAACGACTCTAGTGGAAAATCTTGATAAATGAGACAAAAAGGAGAGTTTATCATTAGATACTTCGATATAATTATACTGAATAGTGAGACCAAGAGGAGATCTATATGCCTAGGTGAGACCAAGAGGAGAACCTAAGTGATATCTTTAGTTTAGGATGAGACCGAGAAGCAAATCTTAGCTAAAAGTGACAACCAATATAACTGGTATAAGTTTATTAGCTTAGTTAAATATTAACGAATCAATTGACCATTGTTTTATCATTTTAATTGTCTAAAGTGATATGGAAGAAAATTAGATTATTTTTTTCAATTTATTATATAAATTTAGTTTATAAAAAAATATTTTGGAATTTTCACTAAAAATTTCTGACTTGATTAGATTAGTCATTGCTTAACTTGTAATTAACTTGATAAACACATTTACCAATTTCGTAATCCCTTAGGTTCAATCCTTGGAATACTTGGGTGTTCCATTGTAACACTACAAATATTACAATTGATATATCACTCTTGTAGTAAAGCCACTAGGTATTTAAGCATAATAGTGTTTATTCATAGCCTTAGTGCACCCATGTCGAGGGGCAATCAAATTTGGCTCCATTGTTGGGGATTGTACCGGTGTAAATATGTTGTTAAGTTGGTTATTTCAAAAGAGCAATATTACTCGAAAGATGAATGGATTAGATAATGTCTTTCTCTTCATTTTTTTTGGTTTTATTTGTTTACCTTGTTAAGAACTTCATTTAATCATGTTTAGTAATAATGGTTATAGGTGGCCGAAAGACCAATACAGATAAAATGAGAGGTTGAGTTAAACGAATAGAGATTTGATGAGCCATTGGAGTTATGATTACAATTATGGAAGGCAAGAATATTCATACAAGCATCCTTATGGTTTGTATGGATATGCAACTGAGATGGGTAGCTACAATCAAGGGTGGTCGAATAATTATCTGACATATGATTCATATTCTCCATATTAATGAACCGAAAGCTGGTGGTGCATTAGGTATACGACTTCTGCAATACTTAGTGTCATTTATAATAATGGAATTCACAGCCTGGGACATCGGTAAATGATATATCTTCTCATTGGCATTACATAGATAATGAAAAGTAAACTTGGTCACAGGTCGTTCGTCTTTATGATGAATGACTTGATTACTATTTAATAGTAATTGACTTTTCATGAAGGAAGATGTAATGGTTACCATAAGATAAAGTAGGATCGTATTGGAGAGTGGATATTATCCCAAAGAGATTAAGGATATCCTATGATGGTAACACACTTATGATAAGGTCATTGGACGAGCACTGATTTCGTGATGGTATGTCGTTGGGGAGCGCTCAGTCATGATACTATAGTGGAATGATTTCGTGACTAAATGAGTTTATAATTAATAAGCGAAAAGCTGAAACTTAATTATGAATCATTTGAGCTTCAATCGCATATATCTAATCGATCACTCTGCTAGCTCATTAAAATCAGAAATGAATTGCATGTTGAATCAAATGAACATAAATGAATAGGAATGGTAAAAATGGAGAAATGAGAAATCATTTGAAAATGATTATGGTTTTCAATTGGAGAAATGGAAACACTTGGAAATAATTATGGTTTTCTCCAAAATGAAAATGAAAATGGAGAAATAGAATCATTTGGAAATGAATGTGGTTCTCTCCAAAATGACAAAAAAATGACCTAAAAAATCAATTTATAATTTTCAAATTAAATGAAGTTTGAAAATAGAAATAAATCATTTGGTCATAGTGAACTGTTGAATACAGAAAAATTAAATATATTTTATCATAGATTCTTTTATGGTAAAGTTGTCATGATTTTAATAGAATTAGAATTTGGTTGAGAAGATTATTTAATTAGAAATATGTTGAGAAATTTATTTTTAGAAATAGAAAAACAAATATCGAGTTGGATCAAATTATAAAGTATTGGATGAAAAGCCCGAAAAGTACTTATAATTGGACCCGATATGGGAGAGAGGCCTTAAAGCCCCTTATGTTAAAAGGGGTGGACGACAAACCCTAGTAATATTAACTAGGGTTGTCGCCACCTATACTTCTAGTTAAACTAGGAGTTCGATTTTTAGTTGAAATAAACTTCTACAATTCAACAAGGGTTCTACCTCTTCTCCCTTTAAATAGATGGCACCTGTAGGGCTATTTACAGAACTTGAAGATATTGTTACTTTGCCGAAAAATAGAAAGAATTAATTCTCAACTATTGAATCTATTTTTCAGATTAACAATTTCTGTTGTTTCTATTTGAGAAGAGAATTTTTTGTTTTCACACTAAAGAAAAGAAAACTATTTCTAATTTTGTGTTTTGATTTGAATAGTTGGAGCCCACACTCGAAGCAGTTCGTGGTACGAGAATAGTGGAGAAGATCATTTGGTTGAAAGCTGAGAACGACAAGGATCCACCTATTCGAAAACATATGTGCAATTCAATCTAGGGTTTATTGCTATAAATATCACAAATCAGGTCGGTTTTCAAAATTTTTATTTTCCAGTATGCAGGAAAACCGTTTTTGAGCCGAATTTGTTCCAACAGTCTTTCCGTATTAGGATCCAACTATGTAGTATTGCGTAGTATTAGTTAAACATTAGATACTTAGTGAGCCAATATTTACTTCCATTTTGCTTTGTATGCAAAAACCGTTAAGGACAATATACAAATAATATTAATGTAATTAATAGATATTTAATGAAACCAATTTGTTTGAAAAATATAAGTATACATAGACAAAAATACTACACTCAGGACACTATATCCAACAATCTCTCGCTTTTCCTAGTAAAGTAGATGAGTCATATTTTGCATTCTCATGTCTTTTACATGTTTCTCAAAACTCTTAGCTACCAAAGCCTTGGTAAACAAATCTATAGGGTTTGCCTTCAAATGCAATTTTGACTAAATCCACTATTCCATCAAATTACTACCGTTTCCCTTACAATACTTTCTATCAATGTGTTTTGTCCTCATATGATTTTTTTGTGTGTGTTTGTGTTTAGCTATTTTCGCACTATTACAATGTCATAGCTTTTTACATACCACATATATGTTACATGTGATTTTATAGGCTTAATATTTAATCAAATTTTAATTGTAGTAATGTAACGTAAAATAATATTTCTTATTTGAATTATTAAATATAATTAAAATTATTAACTTATCAATTCAAATATTATAACAAAAAATTCAAATCATAATTAAAACATTTTTAACATATTCAACGTAGAATATAATTTAACTTTATTTAATTAATGCTAAGTGACATTATTCAAAATTGTAGTTGATTAACATAATTAACTCTAATATATTAATTAAATAATAATTAAGATGCTCAAAATTCTATCCAAGTAATAATTCTATTTTACATACATAAAATTAGCGCAACTTTTTTTTCTATATTTTATGCTTATAGTTCTATTCAAGTAATTACTATATTTTAAAATCAATACAACATTTTTAACTGATAATTTTAAATTAAATTGTAATAATATTAAATTAGTAATAATTATCACAAATTTTATTAAATATAAATATTTTTAAATATATAATTATCAAAAATTTTATTTTATTTTAAAATATAAATTTAATAATATAATGAAAAATAAAAAAGATTTGGTTTATACATATATATATTATATGTACACTACACCAAAACAAGGTTTTAGCGGCGCTTTTTTAGGTCTATAGCGGCGTTTTTTAGTGCCGCAAATACTTTTAGCCGCTAATGATAGCGTCGGTAACTTTAGCGGCGCTTTTTATAATAAACGCCGCTAAAGATCAAGACCTTTCGCGGCGTTTTCTTTGCAACGCTGCTGTAGACCATGGTCTTTAGCGGCGCTTAGCCTAAAAACGCCACTATAGACCATGGTCTTTAGCGGTGCTTAGCCGAAAAATGCCACTATAGATCATGGTCTTTAGCGGCGCTTAGCCACAAAACGCCACTATAGACCATGGTCTTTAGCGGCGCTTAGCAAAAAAAACGCCACTATAGACCATGGTCTTTAGCGACGCTTAGACAAAAAACGCCACTATAGACCATGGTCTTTAGCGGCGCTTAGCCAAAAAACGCCACTATAGATCATGGTCTTTAGCAGCGCTTAGCCACAAAACGCCACTATAGACCATGGTCTTTAGAGGCGCTTAGCCAAAAAACGCCACTATAGACCATGGTCTTTAGCGGCGCTTAGCCGAAAAACGCCACTATAGACCATGGTCTTTAGCGGTGCTTAGCCAAAAAACGCCACTATAGACCATGGTCTTTAGCGGCGCTTATCCAAAAAACGCCGCTAATTTTGGCAGATTTGAAAAGTTTTTTTTTTTCAGCCCCCCTCCTGTAAAAACAAATTAGAAGAAACCAAATCTAACCAACCAAATCTAACCAAATCTATATAATATTTAAAATAAATTTCAATAAATAAAATAAAATTCGTATTATTCTGACAGAAATTGTAAAAGTTAAAATGATAATACCAAAGTCAAAATTGAAGTATATTTAAACGATAGTCTAAGACGACGGCGGTTGCGACTGCTGAAACATCTTCATCATATTCTGAAGCTGCTGCTAGAGTTCATCGAACTTTTTATGCTGTTCTGCTTCCCTCGCTGCAGCCTCTACTTCCCTCACTGCAGCCGCTGCTTCTCTCGCTGCCGTATCTTCTTTAAGCTGCTGCTGCAGTTGCTCATACTTTCGTTGAACCTCAGCTTCTCTCGCTGCTGTCTCTGTTTCTCTCGCTGCCGCATCTGCTTTAAGTTGTAGCTGGAGTTCTTCATATCTTTTTTGAACCTCAGCTTCTCTTGATGTTGCCTCCGCTTTAAGTTGTGTAATTTGCTCACTCGTTGCCGCTTGCATCTGAGCTATCTGGTCTCTTAACCTCTGAACTTCAGCTTGAGCCTGACTCCCCGAATGCATGTATTGTTGCGAGCTGGATCCAAAATATTGGGATGGGTTAACAAAAGATCCTTGAAATCAAACCCGACCATACCTTTCAGGACCCAAAACTTCAGTGATAATCCGGTTATCAATGTCGTCAATATGAACAGAACTATCACTGGAAGTAATCGCTTCGTACTCCGCCTTTTTATCCTTCAGTTTTTCCTAAAAAATAAATCACATAGTTAAGAACGCAACATATATTAACAAAACAAATGCAACATAACTTAACAATATTTGCATTACAAGAAATGTAATAAAAACCATTAGAAAATAAACAGTATAAATAATTAAAACAAGTCAAATTGTATTAAGCAAACGTACCATAATTTTTGCAGCTTCAGGAGTCATAGGGTTTCCATCTTTCTTCCTATGTGTAATGTCAAAAAGTTGAAGGCGTCCAACTTTTTGACCCGACAACACTTCCTACAATATAATAGTAAAAATATTATTTGATAGAAAGTAATAAATATCTGCCAGTATTAAAAAATTCAAAATACCTCGGCCTGAGCTACACACGCAAAACTTCTCGACCCAGTTGTGTGCGTGAATTTTTGTTTCTGCCTACTACTTGTTCCAACTCGTTCACGATCCTACGTTATGAAATTATTAGTACGTTAATTAGTAAATACTATAAACCAAAATAATTACAAGATTTTTGTAGTAACACATACCTCTCCTTTCTTCGAAGTCCAAAATCTAACGACTTCTTCCCACTGGTACCTCAGCATTCCCAGTGGGACATTTTGTAATCTCTCGTCGAGTGTTGTTTTTGTCTTAAAATAATATTTCTTTAAAGTGCTCTTATGGTCTCTCCATCTTTTTCCCAATGCCTTCTTTATATAAGCATCGGAGACCTCTAGAGCAAATCTCCCCTACAAAAAACACAACTTTAGAAAGTAAATGTAAACGAAACTTAAACTCAAGTATTATAAATGATATACACATTTTGTTACCTTAATGTTATCGAGAGCTTGGTTCTTGTTACCTTCGGGCACTTTATGCCATGACTCGAAGTTAATTGGCAACATATTTGCATTCCGTGCTAGAATGCCTATGTATCCTGCTAAAAGGTGAGCTTCTGATCCAACAGGCTGACCAAAGCTATTACTGGATACTTGGACACGCTCGACTGGATCTAGATCGTATAAATCTCTCAGTAGCGTACGTCCGCGAACTCTCCGCGTCACACCAGTTTCAGCTGGAAAATAAAAGTATTGTAATATAAGAAATTAATAAAATAAAATAAATAATAAGTGAACACACATGTAAATTAAATGTTAAATTACTTTGAGCTTCTATAGGTTCCTCAGGTGTAACCGGAACATTCGAAGATCCAATACCAGTCTGTTGTTCAGTGCTGTATGTATCCACCGAGTCTGGAGTACCTTGAACAATGCAGTGCGCTCGCACGGGTCTTCTAGGTATTTTATCTGGAATACAAATAAATTAGTTAAAAACTTAATATACAATTACAATAATAATAATATGTTCGTCCATATAATTAAATAATCGTAAAAGCTTACTATATTATAATCCATAAATATCTTCGTCCGTATCCTGGCGGACCCATTGACTGTGTGTACTAGTACTAGGGATGTTTTCGTTTAAGTTTTGTTCTGGAAATGGCAAAGTTTGTGTTCTGTCGTCAATGCCATCTCTACTTCCACTGCCCATGTCAAACAAGTCCCTAGGGATGTTACGGAGTACAACGTACCAACCCTCATCAATTGGATATTTTGAGTAAAAAACTTGTTTGACTTGAGAAGAAAATACGTACGGCTCATCAATCAATTGTTGTCCTGTATGAATCAATCGAGTGAAGTTCACCATTGTGAAACCAAATTGATCTTGCTTAATTCCATGACCAGTATTAACATCGGCCCAATCACCTCAAAATAAGACAACTTTCCATTTTCTGTAGTAATTCAACTCAATTATATCAGTAAGAAGTCCGAAATATTCTACATTTCCCTCGACAGGATTGTTGTCCCTAGCACTAGCATAACTAGTAATTGAGGAATTAACAACTATTCCACAATTTTGTGTTCTCCTCAATCTCTCGCGATGTTTTGTATGAAATCTGAATCCGTTTATGAGGAACGCACTATATCTTTTAACCACCCGATTTGGACCTTGGGAAAGCCATTTAACTTCGTCGGTCACGTTTTTCCCACTCCAAATCTATTGTACGAAAAGTAAACTAAGTTGATAAAAATTTTATGAGAAAAGATTATAATTATATGTCGATGAATACTAGTACAATTGCATACCGTTTGGGTTAACCATTCGTGGAAAGATTCTGTGAACAACTTATTGATATCTCGAAGTTGTGTTCTTCGGGAGCGCGAACGAGATCTCAGTATTTGTTTGTACTTACTATGTAAAAAATATGTTCTGCTTGTTAGAAGATAAACAATTTAAAGGTGATGAATATTTGGCAAATTTATAGAACTTACTTGCGTAAAGGTTCCATTGATTCGTAGTGAAACAGAACATACCGATGTGCTTGTACCCACGAAAAATCATCTAATTCTGCAATTTCCACTTTGCCGATTGGTTCTCCAAAACTTTGGAACAAATAAGTATCGGCCAAGTTATGATCCGTGAGTCCAGCATTTCTATTTGGTTTGCTCAACCTTGTTTCGACATCATCCAAATATCATGAACAGAAGGTCATACATTCCTCTGTTAAGTAGGCTTCAGCAATCGATCCTTCTGGATAACGCTTGTTGCGGCAGTAAGACTTTAATTTGGATAGGAACCTAAACACGATATGCAACATTATGAAAAGTTGTACTTAAAGGCATATAGGGTTTAGGGAAGGAGAGTTTTTAAAATAAATTAACACCTTTCTATAGGATACATCCATCGGTAGAAAACGGGTCCGCCAAGAATTACTTCTCCCGGGAGATAGATTATCAAGTGAACCATAATAGTGAAGAAGGAAGGTGGGAAGATTTTCTCCATGTTGCATAAAGTCAATGCAGCTCTATCCTGTACCTTCTGAAGTTCTTGAACATCCAAAACTTTGCCACAAATGGCTTTCATTATATTGGATAGTTCAATTATACAAGACGTCACATTCTTCGACATACAACATCGTAGAGCAACTGGCAGTAAATCTTGCATCAAGATGTGATAGTCATGTGATTTTAGCGAATACAGTTTTCGATCTTTAACACTAACACATCGAGATATATTTGATGCATACGCATCTGGAACCTTTATATCCTTCAACACCGTACAGAACAATTCTTTCTCTGTCCTCGACATCGAAAAAATTGAAGGCGGCAACCGATATTTCCCATTAGGAAGTGGATTCGGATGAAGATCAGGTCGAATTCCCATTTGAACTAAATCAAGTCGACTCTAAAGATTGTCTTTTGATTTTCCATCTACATTCAAAATTGTACCCACAATGTTCTCGCAGACATTTTTCTCAATGTGCATAACATCAAGATTGTGTCGTAAAAGCTGATGCTCCCAATAAGGCAACTCAAAAAATATACTTTTTTTCCACAAGTCCGCCTCATTGGGATCATCCTCTTCATCGGAGTCATCATCAGCTTCATCATTTGATCTTTTATTTATTTGCGTGTTTGCCGGGTGGTTCATCTTTCCATAACTGAAATTTTTATCTTTCAACATGAACAAGATATCAAATACACTTGTCTGCGAAGGAGCTTTTCTGAACTCTTCGGTACCGTCAAATACTGAACTCTGAAATCTAAATCTATGATTTTCCGGTAACCACCGTCGATGCCCCATGTAAGAGAACTTTTTCCCATTGTATAACCATTGCGAACATGTTTGTGCAGCACAACAAGGACACGTATAACGACCCTTTGTACTCCAACCGGATAAATTGGCATAAGCGGAGAAGTCATTAATGGTCCACATCAAAGCTGCACGTAATTTAAAGTTCTCCTTTCTCAGCACATCGTATGTCTCGACACCAGCCCATAATTGTTTTAACTATTCAATAAGTGGCTGTAAATAAACGTCGATATCATTTTCGGGCCCTTTCTCTCCAGGGATAATCATAGATAAGATCAGGGAAGATTGCTTCATGCAAATCCACGGAGGCAGATTGTAAGGAACAAGCACTACTGGCCAAGTACTGTATGCAGTGCTCATGATCTTGTAAGGATTAAATCCATCAGATGCTAGGCCAAGCCTCACACTCCTTGGATCGCTTGCAAAGGTTGAAAATTTGTTGTCGAATGATTTCCAAGCTAAATAATCTGCCAGATTCCTTAATAATCCATCACCGGTTCGTCCATCATGGTGCCACGTCATTGACTCCGCTGTCTTCGACGACATGAAAAGCCTTTGAAGCCTTAGTATCAGCGGAAAATACCGCAAAATCTTGACCGGCTTCATTCTTAGTTGTGCATCATTTTCGTCGTCGTTCCCATCTTCTGTGTTTCTATTTATCCAACGGGATTCACCGCATACATGACAGCACTGTTGGTTTCTTCGATCGCCCCAATACAACATGCAGTCATTCCGGCAACTATGGATTTTGTTGTACCCAAGACCTAAGTCTTTTATCATTTTCTTCATATCTTTGCATGACTGAGGGATTTTTGCAAACGGAAACATTTCTCTCAAAAACTCTAGTAGCATTGTCAAAGAGTTTCCGGTCCACCCTCCCAAACATTTTAATTGGAAAAGACGAACGCAGAAAGCCATTTTGGAGAATTTTGACCCCTCATATAGTTCTTCGTTCATGTTATTAAGTAACGTGTAGAACTTCGCCGCTTCTCCATTCGGCTCTTCAGGAGGTACACTTGTTCCCGGTTCGGTAAAAGTACTTGGACCAACATTACAATTAGCAGATGACACAAAGTCGGCTGGGAACGAATGCAAACCATGACTGTGCATATTAAATGCATCCCGCAACATACCTTCCATGTCATCCCCTCCAACAGACTGATGGTAAGATCTACCAGGATAAGAAACATCCATTATTGACGAGGAAGTACTAGGAGGGCATTCTCCATGGAAAAACCATTTTTTATAACCCCGAACAAACCCATCAACAATTAAATGCTCGTATACAACTTCACGATAATGCCAGTTTATGTTGACACACTTGTTACAGGGGCAAAGAATCATGTTCTCTTGGCTTGAATATTGAAATGCAAAATTCAGAAAAGTCTGTACTCCATTTCGATATTCGTTGCTTACCCTTGATAAATTCATCCAAGACCGGTCCATTTCTTAATTCTTGGAAGTCTGATTTTCAGCAGATATTACAAGGGTAAGTTTTTCACTTATAAGTATTATTTCACTATGTAAGTTAAGATTGATATATATTTATGTATTATGTCGTATTATGTAAGTTATATAACCCGTTAACAGTACCTTAAAATGGTATATGTTAATATTAGGCATGCTCTACACAACTAGACTAAACAACACTCAACAAAAAAAAAATACAAGATATTTATTTTCCTTCGTAGTTATTGCAGAGAACATGGGTTTTTTTTGTTTTTTCTTAACAATATTTAAGAAAATCATTATTTTTAGATTTGTATCTAATTAGACCTCAATTTAAATAAAAAAACAAAAAAATTAGATATAAACTAAATATTAGAAATTAATTTGATACGATATGCAAAGATAGAGACATATAAGTTAATACTTTTTAACCTTTATAAACATATTACCTAATTAAATAGATAAAATAATAACATATTTTAAGCTTAAATTTAATGTTTGAAATTGTTGATGAATTAAATTAAAAATATAATTGCAATTTACTCGAAATAATCTTTAAATTTATTTGGTGTTTAAAATTAAACTTTAATGTTTAAAATTTATTGTTTAAAATATATTTGGTGTCATAACAATTCATATTAATGTATCAATAATAATGTCCATTGCATTTATCTTTATTCACCGGAATCTTTTTCTGAAATTTTAATTTTCAAACCCTACCTTACATTATAGCAAAAATGCTAGAAATAATGTCCATTGCATTTATCTTTCTTCACCGGAATCTTTTTCTAGCATCGGTAGAAGTTAGCGACTAAATAAGATTCTTCTTATTATTTTGATTAAAAGTAATAAACTAATTAGAACATACGAATATGACAAAATGCATAATAAATTTTTGCTAAATATTTTTATGGTTAATTTGGTTGGGATTTTATTGATTATAAAATGTTACCAAAATATTTAATCTACGTGACTAAAATTGTTTTTTTATTAAAATAATGTAATTTTTAAAAATTGTTAATATAATTAAAATTTTAAAAATTGTTAATACAAATAAAATTATCTATTAAATTTACGTTCATTGCAATGCTTCATTGCCTTGTTACATGATTATCATATAAATATTTTTAAAAAAAAATTAAATGTTACTTAAACAAATTTAACAAAAATTTTAGTGGTGTTAACAATTGGAGTTAAATTTTTAAATTTTAAAAATAGAGAAATTAAATTCTTAAAAATAAAAGGCTTATATGTAAAGAAAACCATTAAGAAAATGCAAAAAATTGATTAACCATTATATTAAATTTGCACTCAATTAAACTTTCCAATTAACGGTTTCTGTCACTAACTACATTGATAGTTAAAATAAATCAATGTACGAATTAGATGATATGTGGTGGTTTCTGTTTAATCTAATATTTACCAGGATAAAAGTACTGGAATGAAACATGTGGCAAAGCAACATACAAGAGCAAGTAAATGTTAGCTAGCAGGTCTATTATTTAATTCAGAAGCGTCCCCTTCTAAGTCGAGCCCATGCCATGATGCAGCAGTTAATCACACAACACAACCAAAATAATTAAGTTTCTTAGCAATATGATGATAAAAATATATTAGCACAGAACACACGTCAATGCTTTTCAATTTAATCTTGTATTAGCATAGAAGGAATCAGAAAGAAATTGTACCTAAATCCCTCACCTGCGAAACGATGCAGAAAGCAGAAAAGGAAGCAACGAAATGGAATTGAATGAAACCCTAAACACAAACCCTATAAAATCAGAATAATACCAATGAAACCATTCAGAAAATAAATAAACATTCGAAGCATTACATTACCTTCAAAACGATGAACAAAAATTGAAGAGGAAGACCGAAAACCCTATAATTAAACAGAGTATATTTTTTTTAATGTCAGTTTCTCAGCACAATAACAGGGAAGGAAAAATAAAATTAACAAATTGGGGAAAACCCAATGTATACGGAGGCAGAATGGGGAAAGCGAACCTTGAACAATTATTCCCTCGACCACCAATTCCGACGATCCTCCTCGACGTTCTCCGTCAACTGTCTGTGTCTACGGAATGTACGAACCCGATTTTTATCAGTTTTGCAAGAAATTGAAACAGCAAAACAAGTAAATTTGAAAGAGATACAGAATTGATTTTCAGAAATGGGAGAAAGCAAAAACCGTTTATGAGTTAGGGATTTCAGAACTTAGGGATTTTAGAATAGGGAAAATGAAATTGGTGCTGGGAGAGGGGGTATACCCCGAAATCTGATCTCTCACTAAACGACGCCGTTTCAATTAAATATATTTGCGGCGTTTTTTATAAAAATGCCACTAATAATTCAGTTGTTATAATATATATTTTTTTTCTTTTTAACAATAATTATTATTTTTAATAAGTTTCTTACTTAATACTTTTTTTAATTGACAAAATTTATAAAAAAAATTCAATTTAATACAGTATGATTAATTTAAACATTAACAACATTAAAATTTATAAATATTAATCCCAAAACAATATTCTACAAAACTTTCATTTGCGGCGTTTTTACAAAAAATGCCCCTAATACCAATAAACAGTATAAAAACGAAGTCGTTTCAGTTACATATTTTACGGCGTTTTTGCAATAAACGCCACAAATCTTGTTCTATAGCGGCGTTTTCTGTATAAGCGCCGCTATGTTTTCAATTTATTTTATTTGTCTTTATTTATAAGTTTAATGATTTTTAATAGATTTTTTTTATAATTGTTATGACATTATTTTAAATTGATACAGTAATATGCATTTATAAAATTATTTCAATTTTATGCAGTACTATATATATAATATAACATATATATATGCATAGATATATATCGTGGCATATATTATATATATAACCCTGTTACTTATAATCCTATATACTAGTGACATATATAATAAGAAGTAAAAAGCAGAAAGAATTTTTTTTTTTGGTTTTGTACCCTAAAACCCGAAGCTATTAATCCCTATAACCCGTAAACATTAAAATTAAAGGCTAAACCCTAGCTAACTTGTAAAATTCATGCAAATCCGAAGGCAAAAACCAAGCATTGTAACATTCAAATCAATACGTGTGAACCATAAACCATAAACATCAAGTTGTAAAACAGTAAATTTTATCATTAATACATCTTATAAGCCGTAAACCTCGCATTAAAACTAACATGTAAACTCAAACCCTAAACCCCATTCCTCAAGCCGTAAACCTAAACCCAAAACCCTAAACATAAAATTATAATCCTAAATTAATAAACATTATGTATCAAACCCTAAAACCCCAAACCATATGCAACAAAACTTAAATATTAATCCCAAAACCCTAAAATACATAACTTTCATTTGCGGCATTTTTACAAAAACGCCGCTAATACCAATAAACAGTGTAAAAACAAAGTCGTTTCGGTTCCAAATCTTGTTCTACAGCGGCGTTTTCTGTATAAACGCTGCTAATTTTTCAATTTATTTTATTTGTCTTTATTTATAAGTCTAATGATTTTTAGTAGATTTTTTATTTTTATAATTGTTATGACATTATTTTAAATTGATACATCAATATGAATTTATAAAATTATTTCAATTTTATGCAGTATATGTATAATATATAACATATATATATGCATATCGTGGCATATTATATATATAACCCTGTCTCTTATAATCCTATATACTAGTGACATAATAAGAAGTAAAAAGTTCATCTAATTTTAATTTTTTTTTTTGCTTTTGTACCCTAAAACCCGAAGCTATTAATCCCTATAACCCGTAAACATTAAAATTAAAGGGCTAAACCCTAGCTACCTCATATTCTTCATGCAAATCCGAACACAAAAACCAAGCATTGTAACATTCAAATCAATAAGGGTAAACCATAAACCATAAACATCAAGCTGTAAAACAATAAATTTGATCATTAATATATCTTATAAGCCGTAAACCTCGCATTAAAACTAACATGTAAACTCAAACCCTAAACCCTATTCCTCAAGCCGTAAACCTAAACCCAAAACCCTAAACATAAAATTGTAATCCTAAATTAATAAACATTATGTATCAAACCCTAAAACCCCAAACCGTATACAACAAAACTTAAATATTAATCCCAAAACCCTAAAATACATAACTTTCATTTGCGGCGTTTTTACAAAAAACGCCGCTAATACTAGTAAAACAGTATAAAAACGAAGTCGTTTCGGTTACATATTTTGCGGCGTTTTTACAATAAACGCCACAAATCTTGTTCTACAGCGGCGTTTTCTGTATAAGCGCCGCTAATTTTTTAATTTATTTTATTTATGTCTTTATTTATAAGTTTAATGATTTTTAGTAGATTTTTTTTATAATTGTTATGATATTATTTTAAATTGATACATTAATATGAATTTATAAAATTATTTCAATTTTATGCAGTATGTATAATTTAAATATAACCAACATTATAATTTATAACTTACTGAAATTATTCAAATTAATATAATGTATAACAACTTTAATTTAGATCCCAATATATGCTCTATTTTTAAGCTAACAAACAAATGTACATACGTAACTAACACAATATTAATATATATATATGTTTCATAATATATAACTTATAATATAATAATATAATTCAAACATTAATTGAGAATATATAAAAGAATGAACTAATATTTCTAATTAGCGGCGTTTTTACACAAATGCCGCTATAGACCCAAGAGTTACCGGCGCTTCTCCAGGAACGCCGCTATAGACCGGAACATTAGCGGCGACTCTCCATAAACGCCGCTTTAGAGCGGAGCATCAGCGGCGGTTTATTAAAAACGCTGCTAAAGATAAGACCATTAGCGGTGCAGACGCAAAAACACGGCTAAAATACCGGTACTTTACCGACGCTTAACGCCAAACGCCGTTGAAGAACGGATTATTAGCGGCGTTTGGGCAAAAACCGCCACTAGTGTTCCCAAATATATGAAAACGGCGTCGTTCTGTGTTACTCTATTTGCGACGCTTTTTGTAAAACGCAGCTGAAGAATGGAGTATTAGCGGCGCTTGGGCAAAACTGCCACTAATGTTCCCAAATATATGAAAACGGCGTCGTTCTGTGTTACTCCATTGCGGCGCTTTTTATAAAACGCCGCTGAAGAACGGAGTTTTAGTGGCGCTTGGGAAAAACCGCCGCTAATGTTCCCAAATATATGAAAACGGCGTCGTTCTGTGTGACTCTATTGCGGCGCTTTTTGTAAAACGCTGCTAATGCTTAGTTTTAGCGGCGTTTTTTTATGTAGCGCCGCTAATGCTCGATATTTTGCGGCGTTTTTCGTAAAATGCCGCTAATGCTCGATTATTAGTGGCGTTTTTTGTCCAAACTCCGCTAAAAGTACCGCTATATCCTATTTTGGTGTAGTGGTAATAAAGCCTCATCCACTAACAAGATACAAAATGAATTTTATTTTGACTATGTTCTACACATAAGTTAAATCGTGCTTGACACATAATTACAAGTGTAAATATTCATTTATTTTATATTTGGGAAAGGGAAGTGACATATTGATTAACTATATATATATTTGAAAGAATTAATTCATTAACTATATTTAGGTAAACAAGTTATGGGTTGGATTAATTGCTGTTATTGAACTTGTTTAGTGCAAGACATGATGTGTTTACACAATATCACATTATTATTTTTTTTATAATAAGAGGATATGACATTGTAAGATTTTGTTATTTTATTAATAAAATATAAAATTATTTAAAAACATATTTTATCAAATTATTTTTATTGTAAAACTTATTTATTTTTTTAACATAGTGAAGAAGTTGAAACAATTTTCCACGTTATTGGCATGCAAATCCATTTTCACCATCCATGAGTTCTAAAGTTTAAAATAAAATTAACAAAGAGCATAAGTTCTCCGAAATGCACTTAATTTCTTTTTAAAATTACTTAAAAATTAAAAAAAGTGTACGTATTCTTAATTCAAATATGAAATTATATCTATTAAAAGGCGAAATCTTGGTAAAGTTTTTTGCATTTAAAGGTGGTACAATTCAAAGATATAAATATTAATATAACCAAAGTCGATCAAAATAAATAAATCTTATTCAATTCAACTAACCTAGTTGTTTAATTTTATTTAGTTTAGAAATGGTTAAATTATCACAAATGATACGAAAAAAAAAATGAGAATAAGGGTAGAAGTAACATGAAGGACTCTCTATAAGGAGTAGGGTTGTATTTTGTTCTCTCTACTAAAAAATTGGGAAAATTAGTCTCTATACGTTAGATTAAAGAGAAAATTGATCATTCTGTTAAACGTTTTATCTATTTCCACTTTTAAAAATTGGTCAATATATGTCAATATGAGATACACATAGAACACCACATGTTACTATCTGATTATTTCGTCAGTCAGTCTGTTTTTAACAATATAAATGAATGACATTTTTAACATAAGTGACTAATTTTCTCTCTAATTTAATATATAGGGACTAATTTACCTTTTTTTTAGTAGAGAGACAAAATGTAATCAGACTCCTAATACAAAAACCTCTATGGTACTTTTATAGGAAGATAAGTTATATGGAGCAAAACTATAAAAAAATAAAATTGTAAATTTGTTGTAAGTCTTACATATATATTACAAAATCTTAACACTATTGAGATATAAGATTACTCGCTCAAAATCTAAATAAAAACAGAACTTGAATCTTACCATACCAAAGACATATTAAGATTAGTTAATTGAACTAAACATCTTTAAATTATGATTTTCATTATAAATTAATCTTGGAATTTTAAAATATTTTAATTATATCTCCAAATTATTGAGGTTATATAAGAAAGGCCATTCCATTATTAAAATCATTACTTTAACCGTTTATAGCCACATAAAATCTTATGTAGCATAATTTAAAATAAAATTGTAAAGAAAAGTAGAATGTTACCGCATAACTTTTAAAAATTAAAAATAAATAAAAATAAAAATAAAATTGAAAAAAAGAGATGGTGAACGATAAAGCTTTTGTAAAAACTCCAAAAACCGTATAACTTTAACTGTTAACTAACGATTTCAGGAACGGAAAGAATTTATTAATTTAAGGATGTAATTAGAGTATTTTTAAAGTTTGAGGAGTAATTTAAAAGATGTTTAGAGTTAGTTAAAACATTCTATGTTTTGTGACATGGGGGATGAGAAAATGTAGAAATGAAGGTGGCGGCAAAACATTTGTTTGTGGCTTTTTAGGCGCAAAACTTATACATAGGAAATATAAACCCAAAAGAAGTTGGGTTGTTTTAGAAATTGAGAGCAAAAGGAGAGGTTGAATCAAGGCTGGTTTTACTTTTCACACAAATTTCGGCTTTAATTTCATCTTTAAACAATGGATGGAGGGAAAATTCAAGGCCCTTATTTTAAAATTATTTCTTATAAAAAATAAAGCAATAGTTGCCACTTGGCACCACACAATTAAATTAAAATCTATTTTCATTTTTAATAATATACTAAAAGAGTTCTAAAATAATAATCAAATTTTAAATGATATTAGATAATTAATTCTATAGTTCAAAATTAATATCACAAACCCAATTGATATTCATCCTCATATAAAGTCTTTCATTTTTGGAAATATCAAATTCTAGAACAAAGTAATATGGTATTTTTGCAGCATTAAAATATAATATTTAAATACTACATATTTTACAATAATTTGTATAATATTTAGAATACATATTTTTTAAAAAAAGTTAAATAGATTTAATAAATAATAAGTAATGCGTATCGCACAAATAAAATTTTTTAATCTAATATATATCAATTTTGAAAATAAATAAATAAAGATAATTATTGAATATATTAATAATTTTTGTCCATTTTATCTAGAGGTGCTCATGGGCCGGGCCTAAAAAATTTCGGCCCGCATCTTAGGCCCAGGCCCGGCCCAAAAAAAATTCCTAAGCCTGAGCACGTCCCGGCCCAGCACATTTTTTAATAAACACCAAAATTTTATTTTAAAAATAAAAAATAAAGAAAAAGTATTTAAAAAATATTTTAAAATTTTAAAAAAATAAATAAATAAAAATTTATTATATATTCGGGCCGGGCCGGGCCCGGGTCAACAAAGTGGTGCCCGAGGCCCGGCCCGTTTTTTAAACGGGCTCTTTTTTTGCCCAAACCAATATTTCGAGCCTATATTTTTATCCAAACCCTCCCATATTTCAGACGGGCCGTCGGGCCGGGCCGGGCCGCCCGTCCCATGACCACCTCTAATTTGATCTTACATGGCAATAAAACATTAAAATAAAAACTCACGTGCCAAATTTCTATTGATTCATAACAATTACATTTTTTACACCTAATTTCTACCTTAAAAACACAACAAAACAAAAGAAAAATCTAGAAAACACAACAAAAACCTCAATCGCGGATTGAAAAGGAAGCCAATGACGCATGAGGCGAAGGTCGTGAGTTGTACTTTCATTCCAAATTTGGTTTTTATTAAAGTGAGCAATTTAATTCGAAAAAAATCATTTTATTTTGAATTACAAGTTAAACGAATTAAGTTTTTCAATTTTTTTGAATAAATTCAAATAAGTAATTTAATTTTCGAGTTCAAATTGAGTTAAATTTTAAAACTTAAATAATTTGAATAATTCAAACAACAAATTGATGTAAATACCTCTTAAGGCTCTAATAATTTTAAAAATGTACAAATTGGCCCCATTCTAAAAACTACAAAAAAATATGATAAATAAAAAAAATATAAAATTTTTTGGCCCCTTTTTAGACCTAATTCATGCAATTTTGTAGTAATTTCTGTCAAATTCACACTTTAATTACAAAATAATTATTTTGCACTCAAATTATTAACATATTGAATTTTTATTTATTTTTATAATAAATTTACACAAATTTTATTTATTTTCGACAATTTTGCACAAAGGGTGAAAATCGGCTCAACAATCATCTCGAGAGGCTTGAATCGTTGGGGCAATTTTTCTGCATCAAGTGAATCAAGAGTATGGGTAATTAATTTTCCAGCCATGGATGGTCCAAAAATGTTTATTGAACATATTTTATAATTAATTTTGATCCAACATAAATTGGGTTAAAAGTTAATGAAAAAATGGACTGATCCACCAAGGGTTTGGAGGCCCAAACTGTCCCATATAAGCTGATCCAATCAGCTTACATAGTTGATTTTTATCATTGCAAAACAACCCTTGAAGTTGCCTTTAAATCCGTTCAACCCCTCCTCTTTTCATGATTTGAAGTTGCACCAAGCATGGCCGGCCAAGGAAGAGGGAGTGGTTGATATTTCTTTGCTATTTTTAGCAACCATCTCCACCTATAAACACCACTCATCCCTTCCTCATTTCTCATCCCTCACATCCTTAATTGACATTTCTCTCTTCCAGTCTATTCCATTCCCTTTCTTGTTTTCCCATTTCCTTTGTCCTCCTTCCCTTTTCGATTTTCCCTCTTGAAAAAGAGTTAGAACGCCCATTGGAGTAGTAGCATTCAAGTGCTCATGAAGGCCTTGGATTGATAGGACAAGCAGAAGAGAAGAGGAGCGCATTAGTTTGGCTTCGAAGAAACATCGGGATTTGTTTCCTAGTTCTTTTCTCTTTATTTTTTCTCGTTTATGTTGAGATCATGTTTATGAATATTTGTTGTGTTGTTGTTCTTGATCTAATTAAAATGACTTAAATTTAAATGGTGTTAGATTGATTGCATTTTGTTCGCTTAAATTATTAAAATCATGTTTGTGTTGTTATAAGCCTTGGTAAATTATTCAATTAAATAAAACAATGCTTATGTTATAATTGCATTATAATTGTAAGGTAACGACTGAATTAATTATTAATCGGATTGAAATTATAATTACTTGACACAATATTTAATTGGTCCATGTTTAATCTTCTAAGGTAGCTGATGGTTAAATTAGCGATGGTATTAAACAATACTTTAGCCTTGCATAACTTGTAAAATTATTGTGATTAAATTCTTTCAATATAGGAGTATATTGTTATCTCACTTTATGTTACTTGCTTATGAAAATTGATTAATTGCTTGAATTCATATAGGAATCTGTTTAAGAGATTAATTGGTTTAGTAAGTATGTATATCATATTGATTAAACTCATCTTTTAGAAATAGTGCATTGAAATTTTACTTTTTATTTTCTTAGTTAGCACTTAATTAATTTTCTTAGTTTTTATATCACCACTTCAAATCAACATATTTTCCATCACCATATTATTTAAATTTGTATTTCATAAGTATTATCTTTCACAGTTCCTGTAGGTACAATAACTCGACATTACTTGATATGATTGTGTACACTTGCACATTTCCGTTGTTCCAAATGTCTACCCTTAATCCTTATTCTCTTTTATTTTTATTGAAATAAAAAGTTGAATAAGAACAAGCAATAGAAAAATCCAATGAATTGTAGTAATTTTTTCTTTTCAATGTAGTTAAAGCCCACGAGTTTCAAGGGCAATAAATAAAGCGAAATCTGAAGTTGAATATAACACCCCTAACCCGTGTCCATCGCCGGATTGGGGTTGCGAGGCATTACCAAACAAAAGCTTATTTCTAATTTTAGTTAACAAATGATAAAACCAAAAACGAATCATGCACTATGTTTATATATATATTTATTAGTTTAGCATAATTAAAATATAACAATTCAAGAAAACCAATTTTGCACGCTTAATATTTAACTTGAGTACATAGACTAACCATTCAAATAAATTAAAAGTGTACATTTTACCAATTTAAATAAATTAAAGTACATTATGCTTATTCGAACATATAATGATATTCACCAAGACATTTACATATATCAATGTTGTTAAAAATTTTTCATGCTATATTTGAATATAACCTTACCACTACCAAGAAGCATTATATATTCATTAAGATAATATAACACCAAATCAAATTTCATAGTCACCAACACTTCCGAATTAAACTTGTTTCAAATATAATCTATTTGTAAATACAATATTTCCTGATACCTATTTATCATATCTCAAAATCTTAATCAACCTATACATAAATTAATCAAACATATATATACAACTTGAATAACAAACTATGTTCTTAAACTATAAAACATAATGCCTAACATGAATTGAACCCATGACCGAATATGCATAAACTAAAACATCATTTTGATCAAATTTAATAAAAGACCAGACATAGCTAAAAAAAAAAAAAATGAATAAGTCATGATTAAACAAACTGAATGCAAGCATAAAGGAAAATAGGCCATTTCCACTTGGCTACCTATATACACATGATTCAAAACTAATCTAAATCATTAATAAACTCATACACATACAATTTAATAACATTTGATCCATAATCCATGTACATTCGAACATGTACAAATCTCATAATCAATACACATCCAAATCCATTTACATCACCTTTAGTTACCTATCACAAGCTCTTACCACAACCAAACATACATAGCTTACAATATCAATTCAAATTATTTTAATCAAGGCTTAAGGACTAAATATAATTTATTGCCTATTTATCCCAACCAAACCTATTTAATACCAAAACTAATTCACACCATACAAGTATGTCAAACTTATTATTACCTATTCTCACATACATTATGCTTAGCTTCAACCATAGTATCAAAACACACATTCGGTCCTTAGTCCATCCCATAACTAAGTTAATCTATCACTCTATGCATACAATTATACATATACTAAACAATTAACCGAATACAATATATATCTAAGTTATAATCATCACACTTATGTAGCGACCTAAAAATTTTGAGTACAGGCGCTACTCGAAGTGGTTGTTGAAAATTTAAAAACGGGGTTTCGATTTTATTAAAAAAGAGAGTCGCCACCGATCCTTTTTAGGTGTGATCGGACACCTAATAAATTCTCTTTTTAGAAGAAAAATTTATTTTTTAAATTTTTTTTCTAAAAAAGAGGTAATTTTAGGTCTACGTGAAAATCCAGAGAAAATTAGAGTTCGGGAGTCGGTTACGCGCGAGGAAGGTATTAGCACCCTCGCGACGCCCAAAATTGGTATCTATTTAAACGCATGTTGTCTTAATTTTCAAAAATACGAGTTCAATTAAATATTTAGTTGTGATCCGATTAAAACACGAGAATTTTGTTCTAAAACACTAGAATTTTGAAGCACGATTTTTTTTAAAAAAAGGTTTTTTTTAAACACGAGAATTTTTTTTAAAACACGAGAATTTTTAAAACACGGAAATTTTAGAAACACGAAAATTTTTAAAACAAGACAATTTTTGAAACACGAGATTTTTTTTAAAAAGACAAAAAAAATTAAAACACGAAAATTTGTGAAAAAAAATTAAAACACGAAAATTTGTGAAATGCGAGAATTGTTGAAAACACGAAAATTTTTGAAAACACGGGAATGTTTTGAAAACATGAAATTTTTTTGAAACACAAAAAATTTTTAGAAAACACGAAAATTTTTAAAACACCGGCATTTTTTGAAAACACGAGGATTTTTGAAACACGAAATTTTCTTTGAAAACATGAATTTTTTTATCACCAGAAATTTTGAAAACATGAATTTTTAGAAAAAAACACGAAAATTTCTAAAACACGAAAATTTTTGAAAACACAGGATTTTTTGAAACACGGAAATTTTTTTAAAAACACGGAAATTTTTGAAACACGGAATTTTCTTTTTTTAAAAAAACGAACACGGGAAATTTTATTATTATTTTTTTGAAACACGAGAAATTTTGAGAACATGAAAATTTTTGAAACACGATTATTATTATTTTTTTAAAGTACCGTATTTGACACGAATCAATGATATTCACCCCTACATGGCGATGAAACCATCGAATTAGTGTTAAATCGATTCAATTTAATATTTAATCGGGATTCTAATAAAACAC
This sequence comes from Gossypium hirsutum, assembly GCF_007990345.1. Classification (NCBI taxonomy): domain Eukaryota; kingdom Viridiplantae; phylum Streptophyta; class Magnoliopsida; order Malvales; family Malvaceae; genus Gossypium; species Gossypium hirsutum. The sequence goes on along the minus strand of NC_053442.1, from coordinate 48,331,712 downwards.
GAGAATTTTTATTAAAATACGAGGAATTTTGAGTATTTTCAATTTTTAGAAGGGGGTCCCGTATTTAACACGAGCCATTGATATTCACCCAACATAGCGATGAAATCAACGGCTCGATGCTAAACCGGTTCGTTGCCTTATGCGTTAAAATAATTTATTTATTTATTTATTTTAAACATGCAAATAAAATCATAATAATATTTTAAAAAAAACTATTTTAAAAATGCTAATTTAATTTAAATGAAACAATATTTAAATAAATGGACTAAATTAAAAAGATTAAGAAATTACCAAAAGCCCCTTTCTTTTTTTTTCTTTTCTCTTTTTTGGCCTGCTAGGCGTGGGGCTGCCAAATTTGGGCTGGGCGCTAGGCCGACTGCTGTGTGCTGGCCTGCTGGGCGGACTGGGTCTGCTGGGCTGCTGCTTCCTGGACAGGCATAGAGCCTGCTGGGTCTGCTACTGTTGATTTGGGTTGCCTGGGAGTGGACCTGCTGGATCTGGTTGCTGGACAGGTCTATTATGGCCTGCTTCTATTTCATTTTTTTCTGCTTTGCTCCTTTCTTTTTTTTCTTTTTTTCTACTTTGCTTTTTCTCTTCTTATTCGTTCGGCCCCTAGTCCTAACTCATTCTACTGCGTCGCCGCCGCCCCTTCCGCCCGTGGTACGACGGTGCCGACACTCCTCATTTCTTCCTCTTATTTTTCTTTTTCTTTCCCTTCTCTTCTTCCTCTTTTCTTTTCTTTTCTCCCATTTCTTTTTCTATTCTTTTTCCCTTCGAAAACTTGAAAACTAAAGGTGTCGCCACCCCTTCCGGTCCACCGTTTGTTGCTCGATCTTCCTCCGCCCTATGTGACCGTGAAAGAGGGCCAAAATTCCTTACTAACTTTGATTTTGCTGCTGCTCTTTTTTACTATTTTTTCTTTTTTTTTGTTTTTTGGTTGTTTGTGGATTGTGGCGAATGATCGTTGGCTTCGATCGTGGTGGTGTTACGACGGGGCTGCGGGTGCGGTGGCGGTGGCGATGAGTGTGGGATCGGTTGATTTGAGAATTTTTTTTTGCTACTTGAATTTTCTCTGCTATTTTTTTCTCTTTGTTCCCAAAGAAAATCCCCCTATTCTCTTTCAATTTTTCTTCTTTTAATCTTTCAAATTTGTCTTCTTTTCCTTGTCTTCAGGTGGCAGCGGAGAAGGGAGGCCATGCATTGAGGGTGCCAGGTGTGGCGAGCGGGGCACACCCGACTGTTGATTGGGGGCGGTCTTGTCATGCCCAGAAGGACCAAATTGTAAAGGGCGCAAAGTTTCTGGGGCAAAAATGTAATTTCAAGAAAATATTGGGCCAAAATGTAATTTTTAGAAAGTTTAGGGGCCCAAATGTAATTTACAAAATATTAGGGGTCAAGATGCAAGTTTAGAAAATGTTAGGGGTTAAAATGTAAATTTGGAAAAGTTTAGGGGCCAAAATGTAATTTATATTTTTTTGTATTTTTCAAAATATTACTATTTAATTGATATTTAAAACAAAAATTTAAAAAAAAGGCTAAAACAAGTTTAAAATTGGATCCTAATGGGCCCGATCATTGGGCCCATACGAGACCGACCCGACCCAAAACCTTACCCGGGCAAAATTCAGTGATTACAGCTGCTCCTCTTTGCTCATCGCTGTGAAACAGGGATAGAGCAAAGATTTTAAAGCACTTAATTTTGTTCGATTGTCCAAAAATTTTTTTTTTTGTCTATATTTTTTGAAAGCCTGAAATTGAAAATAGCTTGGTGTACAATTCGAAGTTCAACTCACTTTTCAGATTATGAGTTGAACTTTGAAAAATAGAAATTGAAAAACACCTCGGCATAGGACTCAGGGCTCAACTCACCTCTCGCAATATAAGTTGATTTTTGAAAAACAGAAATTTAAAATACCTCAGCGTGCGACCCGAGGCTCAACTCACCTCTCGCAATATGAGTTGATTTTTTTGAAAAACAGAAATTTAAAATACCTCAGCGTGACCCGAGGTTCAACTCACTTCTCGCAATATGAGTTGATTTTTTTTGAGCTTCCCTTTTTTTTTGAAAAACAAAAAATTGAAAAATACCTCGGGATAACCCAAAGCTCAACTAACCTCTCGCATTATGAGTTGATTTTTTTTTTGAAAAATAGAAATTGAAAATACCTCAGCGTGACCCGAGGCTCAACTCACTTCTCTCAATATGAGTTGATTTTTTTGAAAAACAGAAATTTAAAATACATCGGCGTGTGACCCAAGGCTCAACTCACCTCTCGCAATATAAGTTGATTTTTTTTTGAAAAATAGAAATTGAAAAATACCTCAGGATGCGACCTGAGGCTCAACTCACCTCTCGCAATATGAGTTTTTGAAAAAATAGAAATTGAAAAATATAATTCTTGAAAGAAACAGGGTTTCAAAAACATCAGGTGAAACTAAAACCTTCTTCTTCGTTGATTCTGTGTAGCATTTTCCCAAAATTCCTTGCTCTATTGGTATACCTGTATATGTCATGTATGATGTTATTATGATATGCACATGTTTTTCCTAAATGCTTTTATGTCTAACATGATCATGCCATGCACTCTGGGTTGTTTGTCACATGACCCTTTCTGACTTTCGCGAGGGCCTTCATTCATTGCCTCCATTCTCGACTTTCTCTCAGGTTTTGTATTCATCTTCAAATTTTGCGAATAATCCACGTTTCTTCGTATATCACTCTCTTGCCCCCTGTTGAACTTTTTCTTGCTTTGGGGCCCTCATACTTATTAAATTCTCATCTAGGTAATGTTCAACATTCCTTTTGTTTAGAGTATGTCATCTTACCATTTATCAGTTAAATGAATCAAACACGAGATGCATGAAAAATGGCAAAGTAGGCATGAAAGAAATACCTTATATTCAAATTATTTCAAAAGCATCAAAGAAAATTGACAAGGAATAGTTCAATAAAGAAAGCATCACAAAGAAAAGAAAGTGAATCCAATGGCTACAAATGCTTTAGATATCCAACGCATGAACTTCTCCACGTTTCTTCGTCCTGGATCTTTTCCGAGCACAGCTTCTCGTGTAAAATATTTTGAGCTTCTGAGAATGCTTCAAATATTGCAACCTCGTCATTCAACTCCCTGTTCAAGTCACTTTGCTCCTTCAAGCCCGAGCCCACTTCATTAGGACGCCCTTTTGGGTTTTCATCCTAATCCTTTTTGTTTATCAAGACGCCATTTTCAGGTTTTCATCTTGATTTTTCTTTCTTTTTACTTTTTTTGTTTTTTTTTCTGTTTCTTTTTTTTTTGTTTTTTTAGGCATAATATTTTTTCACAGCATCTGAGTTCATTGGATTAGGTAATTCTTTCCCATCCGTCTCAGTGAGAATCAGAGCCCCTCCTGAGAATGCCTTTTTTACAACATATGGCCCTTCCCAATTTGGTGCCCATTTTCCTCCAAAGTCTTTTTGTATCGGGAGGATTTTCCTAGTACCAGTTCTCCTTCGCGGAATTCTCTTGGCCGCACCTTTTTATCATGGGCCGTGATCATTCTTTTCTGGTACATTTGTCCGTGACAAATTGCCTTCAAATGTTTCCCTTCAATAAGGTTTAGCTGGTCGTATCGAGCTCGAATCCACTCTGATTCTTCTAGTTTTGACTCCATCAAGACACGTATGGATGGGATCTCCACTTCGATGGGCAGAACAGCTTCCATTCCGTAGACTAGAGAAAAAGGAGTTGCCCCCATAGATGTTCGCACAGAAGTGTGGTATGCGTACAAAGCAAATGGTAGCTTCTCGTGCCAGTCTTTATATGTCTTAGTCATCTTCCTGATAATCCTCTTAATATTCTTATTAGCCGCTTCTACTGCTCCATTCATCTTCGGACGATAGGGTGAAGAATTATGATGCTTTATCTGAAATTGCTCGCATACTTCTTTCATCATCTTGTTGTTCAAATTTAAAGCATTATCTGAAATGATTCTGTCAGGCAGACCGTATCGACATATGATCTCTTTTTTTAAGAACCTACAGACTGCAGCCTTCGTCACATTAGCAAACGAAGTGGCTTCTACCCATTTTGTGAAGTAGTCTATAACCACAAAGATGAATCGATGTCCATTGGAAGCTGATGTGAGCTTGCCTACGAACCAAATGGAGAGCAAACAAGAAGCTATTAAGCTGCCCATTGGTCCAATAACGCGAGCTAGAGCTAAACGATTTAAAGTTGCTATTTTAGCATTGGTGGAACGGATTGAGGAAAATGAAAGCAAAGAGCTTAAAGACGAGCTGAATATTTTCAACTTCTTTGAAGTTGAAATTCGTTCTAGCTAATTAAATTGCTGCTGGATTTTAAACCATTTAAATAAGCATTTAATTAAGTCTTATTACAGCTTATTAATATGTTTTTATTTAATATAAGTGTTTAATATGTCTTAATTTAGTTACATTAAAGATGTCTTGATTTCATTTAGTTTGTCTAAATTATTACATGTCTTAAATCTGTTCAACCGAATTTGTGTCATGCTTTATTAATATTTAAGTTGTTTCAATGTTAAATTAGGATGTTCACATTATGTATTTACTTAGTTCAGCTTAATTTGATTGAAATTAATTAAGTTCATGTGTGTTTTTAGGTACAGCCGAATTTGAAGATTCATTGGGCAGATTCATGCATGAAGATTCAATGGATGTGAAGATGCATGCATGTTGGGTTCAATGCACCAAATGATACATGCATGGACTATATTAAAGATGGTGTGCTGATTGTTGAAGTTCTCTAAGTGACCATTCGGCCAAAAGAGATGATTTTCCATTCTCCAAAGCTGCCATTTATTTCCTTCACATTGCTGGTATTGTCCATTCAGCATCACAGTTATGGTCATTCACCGTCATTCAACTTCCATCTGTTCAGTTGCTAATTAGTGATGGTAATTTTTCAGCAAGAGTTGCTTCATTATTGACCTTATTAAACTCCATTGGCCGAATGTAGCTGCTGCCAATTTTCCAAGTTCGTTGAAGCTCTTCCTTGGTCTATATTCAGCCGAACATTGATTCAAGACCATTCATGGATCTTAGCTCAAAATTAGTTCAATGTTTACTTAGTTTTTAAGTATTGAACTTGACTATTCGGCTACTAGTCACTTAAGCTATAAATAGTTCTTGAATTTCTTGTAAAAGGACTTTTTGCCAAATTTCTGAATGAAACATAATTTTAGTGAGAAATTCACTCTCTTTATTCTCCAAAGCTCAAATTGACTTATCTTTAACGAGTGGCGTCAATCTGACTTTGTTCGAACTTATCACCCATTGGTGTGGCGTTCTTCATACCGTAGGTTCCTATTTTGCTAAATAGAGGGTCTCGGTTTTTTTATCCTATTTCCATTTCTTTCTTTGAAACCTTAAGCCCGGGTCCTTATTTGATAATAAGGGTTCGATCTTGTTTCATCGAATTACCCAGCAAACAACAACCCATTAAACTCCTTTGTTCCTAAAGCCATCCAACTTCAAACACCAAGACTTGAATTTGATTCAATTCCGACACTACCTAATTTCGATTGGGAAAGATTACGACTCGTCTTTACATCCGAAACGAGCTCGTATCAGAAGCTTTCGGAGAAATTGACCCTATAACATCCATGCCCCACATAGAAAAAGGCCATGGAGAAGTTATGACATGAAGGGGTGATGGAGCTGCATGAATTTTATCGCCATAAATTTGACATTTGTGGCACTTTCGTGCGTAGCCAATGCAATTTGCTTCCATCGTCAGCCAGTAATAGCCAAGTCTCATAATCTGCCTGGCCATGGTGAAACCACTAGCATGCATTCCACAAATTCCTTCATGAACCTCCTCAAGTATCTTTCTAGCTTCAACAGCGTCCACGCATCTTAGGAGCACTTGATCTTTTCCCTTTTTGTAGAGAATATCCCCGTCAAGAACAAATCCAATAGCCATTCTTCTGATTGTTCTTTTATCATTCTCGTTTGCCTGCTCGGGGTACCTTTTATTCTTGATATACTCCAAGATATCATGGAACCATGGTCGTCCATCTGACTCCTCCTCAAAACTAAAACAGTGTGCAAGGGTCTCATATATACTCATTTGGATGGGCATTATCTCAGTTTCTCTGTTTGCTTTGAACATCGAAGCCAATGTGGCTAGGGCATCAGCCAATTGGTTCTCTTCTCGTGGAAAGTAATTAAAAGTCACTTCTTTGAATTCTTTGACCAATTTTGCAATGAGATCGCGATATTTGACTAATTTCGAATCCCTCACTTCCCAATCTCTATAGATTTGGTAAATGACTAATGCTGAGTCCCCGTGCACTTCTAAGATTTCGATTATCATCTCGAGAGCTGCACGAAGTCCCATGATGCAAGCTTCATATTCCGCTATATTATTTGTACAGACAAAGTTCATTCTAGCAGTGAGCAGGTAATGATCTCCTTCCGGCGACACTAAGACTGCTCCGATCCCATGCCCCAATGCATTCGATGCACCATCGAAGCTCATTTTCCATGATTTCTCTTTTGATGACTTCTCCTATTTTCCTGAAATGCACATCAAGTCTTCATCTGGGAAATCAAATCTCAAAGGCTCGTATTCTTTCGCTGTTTGACTTGCCAAGAAGTTAGCTATCGCGCTTCCCTTTATCGATTTTTGGCTCATAGACACGATGTCATACTCAGTCAGTAAGATTTGCCATCGTGCCATTCTTCCTGAGAGTGCAGATGACTCCATAATGTACTTTATTGGGTCCAGTATCGAAATTAACCATGTCGTATGATACAACATGTATTGTCTGAGCCTTCGAACCGTCCAAATCAACGCACAACAAAAATTTTCAATTGAAGGGTACTTTGCTTCATATTCTGTGAATTTTTTGCTAAGGTAGTAAATTGCCTTTTCTCTTTTCCCTGATTCATCATGTTGTCCCAGTACGCAACCCATTGAGTTTTCAAACACGGTCAGGTACAATATTAATGGTTTTCCAAGGGTCGGCGGTACTAGTATCGGAGGATTAGATAGATACTGTTTTATCTTATCGAAGGCCACTTGACACTCCTCGTTCCATTCTCCCGGGTTATGTTTTCGAAGGAGTCAAAAAATTGGGTCGCACTGATTGGTAAGTTGAGCAATGAATCGAGCAATGTAATTCAACCTTTCTAAAAATCCTCTGACTTCTTTCTATGTGCGCGTGGGAGGCAGTTCTTGTATAACTTTTATCTTGTCTGGATCAACCTCGATACCTCTCTCACTGACAATGAAACCTAGCAGTTTTCCCGAGGTAGCCCCAAACGTACACTTGGCCGGGTTAAGCTTCAATTGGAACTTTCTTAGCCTTTTGAACAGCTTCTTGAGATTTCCAACATGCTCTTTTTCTTCCCGAGATTTGGCAATCATATCATCGACATAAACTTCTATTTCTTTGTGCATCATATCATGGAACAACGTCACCATGGCTCTCTGAAATATTTCCCCAGCATTCTTTAATCCGAACGGCATTACCTTATAGCAGAAGGTTCCCCACATTGTTTTGAATGTAGTTTTCTCCATGTCCTCGGGAGCCATCTTTATCTGATTATAACCTGAGAAGCCATCCATGAAAGAAAACAGAGAATGCTTTGCCGTATTATCTACCAAAGTGTCGATGTGTGGTAAAGGAAAGTATCCTTAGGGCTTGCTTGATTCAGATCACGATAATCCACGCACATTCGCACCTTGCCATCTTTCTTCGGCACTGGGACTATATTAGCTACCCATTCTGGATACTTGGAGACTTGTAGGAAGCCAGCGTCAAATTGTTTCTTGACTTCTTCTTTTATCTTTAACAACATTTTGGGTCTCATCCTTCTAAATTTCTGCTGAACGGGCTTGTATTCTGGTTTCAGTGGGAGCTTATGGACCACAATATTTGTGTTCAACCCTGGCATATCCTGATAAGACCAGGCAAACACATCCTTATACTCATGGAGCAAGGCGATCAAATCCAGCCTGGTGTTTTCTGAAATGGAAGTCCCAATCTTCACTTCTTGTTTCTTTTATTCATTCCCCAAGTTCACTACCTCAACAGATTCTTGATGGGATAAGATCTGTTTCTCTTCTTGTTCTACCATTCTCAGTAAGTCAGGAGATGAGACACAATCTTCAACATTTTCGTCAGCTTCGAATTCTCCTAAACAAATAGCCTTCCCAAAATTGATTTCAGGATTCATAACGGGATTATTCATGTCATTGATATCTGAGCACCTGAAAGGTGAATGGAAAAAGCTATAGAAGAGCATTGAGGTATTGGAATCAACACACAATGATTTGAGATGATATGAGACATATGCCGGAAAAGGATATGAATAGAAGGAGTAGTCGTAAAGTTAATGTAAATGAAAAGAACATGACAATATAAAACAAAATGCATCTTCATTAATGTTCATTGAAATGATAAAGAGCAAACATAAGCTCTTACAAAAGGAACCCTACTGTTTAAAGACACACAAAATGAAAGGTTAACATTGGGCATTACTCTGAAGGGGACTTAAAAACTACAAGGAGGTCCACAGCAGTCCAGTTGTTCCAAGCAAATCCGGGAGGACAAGGGTGTATCATTGAAGCATTCTTAATTTCATCATTCTCATTGTCAATAGCATTTAGGCTGATATTCTGAAGATCCTTTTCAATCAATAATGTGACTTGTGGATTGTCCTGCCCTGGGTACATCACTCTTGCTGATGTAAATGTTATTGACAAAGGAGGATACGCCAATGGCTCCCATTCTAATTCCCGGCCTGAAGCTCTCGGGATTCTTCTTTCTCGATCTTTTTGCAATTGTTTTCTTCTTTGATGTCTTGAACCCCAAACCGTATCGACCCTTGTAGTGCATTGGTTTCAAAGCTCTAGCCATCCCTTGTTGATATTTTCTCAAACCTTTCCTCCTCGAGCTCCGTTTCCCACAGTCAGCTTAATTCCCATCTTGGTATTCCTCGAGAGTTTGGGAATGGGGATTTTATTCCCTTCAGTAACAAATGCAGCATTAATAAATTCCAAGGAGCGAAAAGAACATTCTATAGCATCTTCGCTTATTTCGATGTAGGGTACATCAGCAGAGATAGATGCGACGATGTCTTCCTCACCAGCGACAGTAATTAAGCGGCTATCCATAATGAACTTTACTTTCTGATGGAGAGATGAAGGAACTGCCCCAACAGAATGGATCCAAGGTCTTCCTAAAAGGAAATTGTATGAAGGCGTGATGTCCATGACCTGGAACTCGATATCATATGCACATGGCCCCAATTTTAGAGGAATTTTGATCTTTCCCATGACCTCTCGTTGTGTCCCATCAAATGCCCTTACTACAGAATGACAATGCCTCAGGTAGGCAATATCAACTAGCATCCTAGAAAGCGTGGCCAAAGGCATAACATTGAGTGTAGATCCATTGTCGATGAGCACATTTGGTAATATGTAGCCCTTGCAATTGGTTGTGATGTGCAATGCTTTTACGGAGCCCCTACCATTTGGTGGTATTTCGTCATCACTAAAAGAGATGAAATTATCTGCATTCAGATTATTTGCCCACCTATCAAGCTTTTCCACAGATACATTATTTGCCACATAAGCTTGATTTAACACTTTTAGCAAGGCGTTTCGATGTGGCTCCGAGTTCAACAATAGAGATAGTACTGAGATTCGGGCCGGCTGTTTGTTTAATTATTCTACAACGTTATATTCACTGTGCTTAATAAACTTTAAGAACTCATGTGCTTCATCCTCATTCACAGCCTTTTTAACTTCTTGCTCAAGCTGTGTTTCAACATCATTCTCAACCTCATACATTGGTGCTTTTCCTTTTTGGCTCGGGCCAGCAACTTTCTTCTTTGGTTCAACCGTCTCGGGAGAATAACACCTTTCACTGCGAGTAAAATGTCCTACTCCGCTGACATCTTCATTCATAACTTTTGACTTTTCACCTTCAGGCACAACGATATTGACATCATACTTCCACGGTACTGCATTGTTGTCCTTGTAAGAGAAATGAGTAGGTACTTCGATTATCAAACTTGGTTTAACTTCTCGACTAACTTCTTCCTTCTTTGCCTCGTAATAAATAACCAAAGGTCTATCGACGCTATAAGGGGAAGCCATCGATTGATTATTAGAGACACATATTTCTCCTTCCTCGGCCCCTTCCACCCTATCAAAGACTTTGACCTCCTTGTTATCCATCATATCTTGAAGTAATTTTCTAAATTCCTTGCAAGATTGGATGTCATGCCCTTCGATGCCATGAAAATCACAGAAACTCTGGTCTTTTTTACTTTCTTCTTTGAGAATCCTACTAGGCGGGCAGAGCAAGCCATTTTCAATCATCATCTCCCACACCTTCCGCAAAGGTGTCATTACTTCGGCAACATAACCTTTAGCTTGCCAATTGTCTTCATTTGTCACCGCATTTACATTCCTGCCAGTATGGTTAGGAAGAGGATTTCCCGTCACATTGCTAACACCATCGAATCGCAGAATACCAGCATCAATGAGACCTTGAACCCTCCTTTTAAAGGCAAGGCCGTTTTCTGTAGAATGTCCCTGATTCCCAGCGTGATATACACAGCTCGCGTTAGGATCATACCACTTTGGGTACGGGGGTTTCAGGGGTGCCATATAATGTGGGGATATTAATTGTTTTTCCAATAGCTTCGGGTATAATTCTCCATATGATATAGGAATTGGAGTAAACTGAGGTCTTTCAGGATTGGGTCTTGTTGGTCTTTGTTCATTTTTGGGTTGGCTTTGTGTAGGCATGGTGTTTGGTGGGAACACGGTGAATGGTCTTTGGTTATTCATAGCATAAACGGGGTAAGACAGAGGTACTTGATAGTAAGGACCTTGAGGAGGAAAGTAGAAGTTTGAAGGTGGGCGATAATGAGGTCGTGATTGGGCGGGATACGAATTGGGGGCACAGTGGCTCTCGATTCCAACCATATCGGCCTCTGCCTCTTTTTTCTTTACGGGTACTGCCCTCTTCGAACCCTCGGGGCCTTCCATTCTCCTGCTTTTGACGGCATTTTCAATAAGCTCCCCAGATATTACAATATCTGCAAAGTCCTTTGTGGCACTCCCCACCAATTTATCGTAAAACGGTGCTTTCAGGGTGTTAATAAAGAGGACCGTTATCTCCGTCTTAGTTAACAGAGGTTCTACCTGAGCCGAGATATCCCTCCATCTTTGTGCATACTGCCTAAAAGTCTCTGTATGCTTCTTTTCCATCATTTGTAAAGTTAATCGATCAGGCACCATATCTGATACATGCCTATATTGCTCACAGAATGCTGATGCCAAATTCTTCCATGATCGGATTCTCTCTCTACTGAGCGATTATACCATCGAAGAGCCGAGCCAACCAAACTATCCTGAAAGCAGTGTACCAGCAATTTATCATCGTTCACATAGCCAGTCATCTTTCGACAAAACATGATAAGATGCGCCTTTGGACATCTTGTTCCATCATACTTCTCAAAATCTGGTGCCTTGAATTTTGGGGGTAAAACTAGATCAGGTACCAAACTGAGCTCTTTCGCACTCAAAGCAGAGAAAACTTCAGCACCTTCTACTGCCTTGATCATTTCTTCCAAAATTCTATACTTATCATGAGCATTATTGTCATCAATTCTCAGCCTTGCTACTTCTACAGGATCATCTAAGTCTGGAACAATTGGATCTGAGGGATTAGCGCTAGGGTTCGATACAAACATTCCTTGCCCTAGATGAGCAGATGGAACAGGAGGTTGTTCCAGGACTGTAGGTTCCCTTTGGGGGTATCCTCTTTGCATTGCGTGGATATGAGGTGGAGTGAATCTTAGGGGATAAAGTGGATCTTGAGTAGCTCTTGACTGAGGCGGTTCTGCGATATCAGGGCTCTGCATAGGTCCTTTTTCTTTGACCAAGGCCGTCATCATTTCCATCATTTTGGCCATTTGATCCCTTTGCTCGAGCGATTCCTCTCGAGATCTCACTATCAAATCTCTCGCCTCTTACTGCAACTTGGCCAGTTGCTCCTGCAACTCTCTTTGGGTTCTTTCCATTCTTTCCATTCTTTCATTGAGTTCAGTGTCCATAGCTCTAGCTCTTAGGCACGTCCTATAAGAGTGACGTGATTCCAGACTCGTAGTGTAACAACTGTGAATTAGACGATTTTAACCTTAGCGAGCGATTAGGATGATATGTACATGCAATGAATGAATGAATGCCTAATGAATAATGAATGTTAATTATACAAAAAAAATGCAAAAAAGGTGTTGATTTCAAGATAGCCCCATATTTGGGCGTTTCATTAATTAAAATAGTCTATTACAAAAAGTTTTGCCATCCTTGTTCAGCAGTTACACAAATTTCCTAGCCACATCGCCTTGTTTATTTATTCGTTCTAGGAACTCCGATATGCTTGACCTTTAGTTTGGAGGGTATTGGAAACTGAGAACTTTAGCTTCATCAGATAATTACACTATTTGCGCAGTCGCCTTGCGAATCTCATTGATCAAACTGCTGAGATGCATGTCCTTTTCTTGGAGGGCTCTCTCGTAGGCATGAATGTCTCTGTCATGCTGACCATTCTTCTCTTCCAGAGCTCTTAAGAGGTCATCCAAATGTTGCTGATGAGCTTGCAGTGTACTTTCTAGGCTTCGAATTTTTCCTTTTAGCTCTTGATGCTCAGACTGACTAGCTGTTAGTTCTGCACACACAGTTTCGTATTCAACATTCTTCTTCCTTAACTCCATCATAGCACGTGCGACTCTTTCCTCTTCTTTTTTTGCTTTTGCTTTCCAGAATTCCATCCCACCTTTGATGTTGCTTAGTTCTTCCTTCCATTCTGCCGATGATTTGCCCAATCCACTATTTCTTATAGTGCCTCTTAATTTCTTGTTTTCCAAATGAAGGTCCCTTAAATCTTTTCTCGTGACTTCAACTTCTTTTTAAACCTTTTCGGTTCTGAATTTTTCAATTTGAAAATCAATCTTCAGCTGGTAGTTTTCCTCCTAGAGAGAACTAATATCTCGTAACAGTTTAGCTTTTTCACGTTCGAATTCAAGTCTTGCCAATTCCAGTTCAGACGGTATTTCCTCTGAGAACAGATTTTGGTGAGCGACGTCGATCGACGGGGTTAGTTAACTCTTCACTCGTCATTGCCTCCATATGTCATAATCTACAGTGATAGTATCAGCATAGAGATCCAGTTCTATTAGGTAGATTTTCCTCCAAGAATTCGCAGTATCTCACACCCTTTTCATGTAACCCTCACCCATAAAGGCAAACTCTGATTGTGCCAATCCATCAGTAACTGGTACAAACTGTCGCGAAGCGAACTGTCTCTAAACGATCAATGGAGCATATCCAACTCCTCCCCATAATCCTAGCAAAGGCACCCAGTCTTGGTTCTCACACTTGTATAACAAGACAGAGGGACGAATCCAAGGTGCTCTCCAAGTTATATCTTCAGTACGGAGGTTCTGAAAAATCGAGACCCAGTGTTGTTCAGTGACATCCTTCGGCCAATCCTTTTCAAGGTATGCTTCTAACAGAGCGAATGTTTCTGAGAACATATGGAAAGGTGTGCGCTCCACTTTCCAAAAGTGGCTAAAAATCCAAACATTAAGTAACTGAGCGCATCCGATAAAACGCCCTTCCCCTTTCTTCCTACAAGCATTTAGGGATCTAAAAGTCTCGGCCAATATGGTTGGGACGGGATTGATTCCTTGCCTTAACTTTTCAAAGAAATCCACTACCGCGACTTCAATGTGCCCAAGAATCTTCGGGAAGACGACTAGTCCGTAAACGGCCAAGACAAACAAATCTATTCTTTTCAAAACATCTGGATGATTCTGAACTAACTCCCGAAGAGAAAACCGTGGAACACAACTGACTTCATTCTTCTTCTTTATCTATTTTTCAGCCCATGTATCAGTCATCCCTGTCAACTTCATTAGCTTTTTCTTGAAGGTCATTGGTTTAGGCTCTTTCACATATATCTTGTTGAGTTGCACATTATCGATGCGAAGCAAGGCATCATACTTTTCTATGGTCGGAGTCATATCTTCCTGATTGAAAGTGAAGCACTGATAGGCTGGGTCCCAAAATCGAACCATGGCTTGGATCAACTGCTCGTTCACATTAATTGCTATCAAGTGAGCTATATCCCCATACTTTTCAGTGAAGATGCCTCTAGTATCCGAGTCCCACTGTTTCCAAATCCTTGTCAAGTCTTTAAGATCATTCTGACGCACATTCGAGGTCACGCACTCGGGAAGATCAGAGGTGTATCCTTCCTTCAAAATGTCCCCTTTCTCTTTTTGAGTCCTCAAAGACCAACATCGGACTACAGCATTTTTCTCGGTTACTCGTGTAATTGACTCCTCCATCAGAAACCCGTTGTTGGCAACCAATCTTTAATCAACACCTTCCTAACGAGATGTCTATAATGCATGATGAAAAATAAAATGAAGAACAAATAACTTTAGTTAGAGATCACAACAGATATAAACAGAAGAAGAGAAATAAAAACTATGGAAAATTTAACAAATTAAGCTATTCAATCATGCAATTTGGTGGAACAGACCCACTTTTTTTTGCCCCAACATGCTTTACAAGAAACCTACCCCACATACCATCAGACAATCTATCTGGCCCATTTTATTAAACAGACTCAATTCATTTGCAAATAAGTGTAAATGTAAAAGAAATAAAAGGTAAGAGGCGTTTCTCTCGTGTACTTATTTTGGTAACTATCGAACAGACAGAGGTTCGGCATGGCTCTAATTGTGTGGCTCGTACGGTTCACTATATGTGGCTTTGGTTCTAGAAAGGTACTCGAATTGTCCATACTGTCACCTACTAAGGTTAGTACGGAGCCTCGGTTATTGCCTATCATGGGCTTGCGAGCTCAATTCGAGGGATTACATTTACTTATGCCTATGCCGAGGGACAAGTGAACTCACGAAAGCATAAGTCATATGTAACCGAGAAGTAATTCACTAGCCTGTACGGTGGGACGAGTTAACTCACGAAGGCGTAGCGTTTACTTCCACTTAAACGGACGGAGCCCGGGTAGAGAGCTCATGTTATGCAAGAATGCAAGTGCACGGTGTGTGGGGAGAAACTCACAAACCTTTTTATTTTTTTATTTTTACTAAAAAAACTAAAAAAACTGTAAAACTTAAAGCTAAGAAAAAACTAGAAAAATAAAACGAGTTAGAAAAATATTAATTTGACAACCGGATGCAGATGCATGACTTTTTTAAAAATAAAATTCAAGGATCACGATCAAAAATTAATTTAAACAAGAAATATTGAAAATTTTGACAACACGTGTTTAACATCAGACTCGACTCTCAAAAAAGTCCCCGGCGGAGTCGCCAGCTGTAGCTACCTAAAAATTTTGAGTACGGGCGCTACTCGAAGTGGTTGTTGAAAATTTAAAAATGGGGTTTCGATTTTATTAAAAAAGGGAGTCACCACCGATCCTTTTTTAGGTGTGATCGGACACCTAATAAATTCTCTTTTTAGAAGAAAAATTTATTTTTTAAATTTTTTTTCTCAAAAAGAGGTAATTTTAGGTCTACGTGAAAATCTAAAGAAAATTAAAGTTCGGGAGTCGGTTACGCGCGAGGAAGGTATTAGCACCCTCGCGACGCCCAAAATTGGTATCTATTTAAACGCATGTTGTCTTAATTTTCAAAAATATGAGTTCAATTAAATATTTAGTCGTGATCCGATTAAAACACGAGAATTTTGTTCTAAAACACTTGAATTTTGAAGCACGCTATTTTTTTTAAAAAAGTTTTTTTTAAACACGAGAATTTTTTTTTAAAACACGAGAATTTTTAAAACACGGAAATTTTAGAAACACGAAAATTTTTAAAACAAGACAATTTTTGAAACACGAGATTTTTTTTAAAAAGACAAAAAAATTATAACACGAAAATTTGTGAAATGCGAGAATTGTTGAAAACACGAAATTTTTTGAAAACACGAGAATTTTTTGAAAACATGAAATTTTTTTGAAACACAAAATTTTTGGAAAACACGAAAATTTTTAAAACACTGGCATTTTTAGAAAACATGAGGATTTTTGAAACACGAAATTTTTTTATCACCAGAAATTTTGAAAACACAAATTTAAAAAAAAAACGAAAATTTCTAAAACACGAAAATTTTTGAAAACACAGGATTTTTTGAAACACGGAAATTTTTTTAAAAACACGGAAATTTTTGAAACACGAAGTTTCCTTTAAAAAAAAACGAATATAAAACATGGGAAATTTTATTATTATTTTTTTGAAACACGAGAAATTTTGAGAACATGAAAATTTTTGAAACACGATTATTTTTTTTAAAGTACCGTATTTGACACGAATCAATGATATTCACCCCTACATGGCGATGAAACCATCGAATTAGTGTTAAATCAATTCAATTTAATATTTAATCAGGATTCTAATAAAACACGAGAATTTTTATTAAAATACGAGGAATTTTGAGTATATTCGATTTTTAGAAGGGCGTCCCATATTTAACACGAGCCATCTATATTCGCCCAACATAGCGATGAAATCAACGGCTCGATGCTAAACCGATTCGTTGCCTTATGCGTTAAAATGATTTATTTATTTATTTATTTTAAACATGCGAATAAAATCATAATAATATTTCTAAAAAAAGTATTTTAAAAATACTAATTTAATTTAAATGAACAATATTTAAATAAATGGACTAAATTAAAAAGATTAAGAAATTACCAAAAGCCCCTTTCCCTTGTTTTCTTTTTTCTTTTTTGGCCTACTAGGCGTGGGGCTACCAAATTTGGGCTGGGCGCTGGGCCGACTGCTGTGCGCTGGGCTACTGGGCGGACTGGGTCTGCTAGGCTGTTGCTTGCTGGACAGCCTAGAGCCTGTTGGGTCTGCTACTGTTGATTTGGGCTGCCTGGGAGTGGGGCCGCTGGATCTGGTTGCTGGACAGTTCTGCTATGGCCTGCTTCTATTTCATTTTTTTCTGGTTTGCTCCTTTCTTTTTTTTTTCTATTTTTTTTCTACTTTGCTTTTTCTCTTCTTTTTCGTTCGGCCCCTAGTCCGAACTCACTCTACTGCGCCGCCGCTGCCCCTTCCGCCCGTGGTACGACGGTGCTAGCACTCCTCCCTTCTTCCTCTTCTTTTTTCTTTTTCTTTCCCTTCTCTTCTTCCTCTTTTGTTTTCTTTTCTCCCCTTTCTTTTTCTATTCTTTTTCCCTTTGAAAACTTGAAAACTAAAGGTGTCGCCGCCCCCTCCGGTCCACCATTTGTTGCTCGATCTTCCTCCGCCCTAGGTGACCGTGAAAGAGGGCCAAAATTCCTTACTAACTTTGATTTTGCTGCTGCTCTTTTTTACTGTTTTTTATTTTTTTATTTTTTGGTTGTTTGTAGATTGTGGCGAATGATCGTTGGTTTCGATCGTGGTGGTGTTACGACGGGGCTGCGGGTGCGGTGGCGGTGGCGATGAGTGTGGGATCGGTTGATTTGAGAGTTTTTTTTGCTAGTTGAATTTTCTCTGCTATTTCTTTTCTCTTCGTTCCCAAAGAAAATCCCCCTATTTTCTTTCAATTTTTCTTCTTTTAATCTTTCAAATTTGTCTTCTTTTCCTTGTCTTCAAGTGGCAGCAGAAAAGGGAGGCCATGCATTGGGGATGCCAGGCGTGGTGAGCGGGACACGCCCGACTGCTGATTGGGGGCGGTCTTGTCATGCCCAGAAGGACCAAATTGTAAAGGGCGTAAAGTTTCTGGGGCAAAAATGTAATTTCAGGAAAATATGGGGCCAAAATGTAATTTCTAGAAAGTTTAGGGGCCCAAATGTAATTTACAAAATATTAGGGGTCAAGATATAAATTTAGAAAATGTTAGGGGTCAAAATATAAATTTGGAAAAGTTTAAGGGCCAAAATGCAGTTTATATTTTTTTGTTTTTTTCAAAATATTACTATTTAATTGATATTTAAAACAAAAATAAAAAGAAAGGCTAAAACAAGTTTAAAATTGGATCCTAATGGGCCCGATCATTGGGCCCATACGAGACTGACCCGGCCGAAAACCCTACCCGGGCAAAATTCAGTGATTACAACTTACTTACCTATCATAGACCTATACCAAAACCGAATATGCATATATATAACTTCATTTTAATGACCATTACAACTATGTGCATAAACACTAAACTTGATCAAAAGAAGATAAGCCATTTTCGCATGGCTTTGAATTACATTGCAAGCACTTGTTCCAAGATCAACATTTCAATTATGCTATACATGCCATATATTCAAAATCAACTTGGTAAAGTACCAATAGAAAATGTTGATAGTGTGATAAGTCTTGCTGATAATCCCCGAGCTCGTAACCACTTCCAAAATCTATAAAACAAAGAATAAATATACACACAGTAAGCTTTCACAGCTTAGCAAGTCAAAAGCATACATTTTTCACATTAACATTAATGCCAACCAATTTCCCAAGAAAACTAAATCAAATAAATATATTTATACATGTAACTTATTTAAGTCGAATGTATAACTACTTAGATACATGTATATTCATCGTGTCATAACTTACAATTATACTAATAGGCCAAAATCACTTATAAGTACAAACATACTTACACATTATACATTTTCAAATAATCTTGAATCATCAATTCAATATAAAACTTACCTTAATTTCTTAACATGGTATAAATAGATACCTGAACCTTTAAATTTGTTTCCACATTCGTTCTTTAATTAACATTGCCCGTTGAACCGTTCGGAATTAAAAAAAATACACGAATAGTTGGAAAGCTCATACAATGCCTACATCCCAGACGAGGTCTTACATGTATTTACAGATCGATGCCATTGTCCCAAACAGGGTCTTACACGTAAACACAAGTCAATGCCAACATCCCAGACGTGGTCTTACACGAAAACACAAGTCGATGCCAACGTCCCAGATGTGGTCTTACACGAAAACACATATCGAAAATCTTATGTATTCCTAAAGTTTGTACGGGTTTTCAAACATTAATTATCAATCGAATCGAACTCAAAATAAACTCCCTATCCCATCATACGCATTCGACCAAGACCATTAACAATCCCATAATTCAATTTATCACCTATATATTATATATTCATGAATTTAACAACATTTAAATGCTTATCAACTTACCTCGGATATCGACGGACGAAATTGACTAATCGACTACTTTCGACTTCCCTCGATCTAATTCTGTTTTCTTCGGTTCTCAATCTAAACATATTCAAATTTAACCCTTTTATTCACCAAGTCATTCAATTTAATCCAAAAACACATAAATGGGCAAATTACCATTTTGCCCCTAATATTTTACACTTTTTACAATTTAGTCCATAATGCATAAAACACAAAATACACAAAATCTCACAACAACATAGTTAGGCCGAATCTCCTTGTATTCATACAAGTCCCTGCATTTCATTTATTTCGTATTTTAGTCTCTTAAAAATTTATTTTCTCAATTTAGCCCTAATTACTCAAATTCACCAAAATTTCAAAGACAAAACATGTTAATCTAACACATATATTTCATATTTCATCAACTAACATCATGAAATTCAAACATTTGTCAATGGCACATTTCAAAATCATTAACAATTCACAAAATTAAGACATGGGTTTTGAAGTATTCAAAGCAACGATCTCAAAAACATAAAAATTATCAAAAATCGAGCTAGAACTCACCTTGAATTAAGCTTAACAATGGCCGAACCCTAGCTTTATTTCTTTATTTTCTTTTGTTTTGTTTCGTGAAGAAGATGAAGTAAAAAAATAATAATGATAATGGCTTTCTTTTAATGTTTATTATAACATATTAATATATTATACTTATTATAACATTTATATATTCTATTAATAATATAAGAAAACTATATATTATACCTAATGCCGTCCACTAACTTGGAAAATGGCTTAATTTCCACATAAAACCTCCAATTTATAAAGACAATAACAATTGAGCACTTTTATATTTAACCCTCAAATTTTCATTTTACACGATTAGGCCATTTTCTCAAATTAAGCACACAAACAATAAAATTAATTCACAAAAATTTCACACATGCAAATTAACACATAATTAACATAGAAATTGATATTAAAATATTTTTTAACTTAGATTTGTTGTCCTGAAATCACATGTGTGATTAGGTCAAAATCGGGCTGTTACATTGAAGTAACTTTTTAAAGAAAATATTATTATTTGGATATATGCTAGATGATAACATAACCTATTGTGGGTTTTATCTTTCAAACTTCTCAAAAAAGAAAAACATAAGAACTTGATTACAAATTTGAAACTAAAAAAGCTTTGATGAATGACTTTTAAAGAAAAAAAATTGAAACAAAGAATTTAAAACAAATGAATGTTAAACCAAGAGTAGACCTTTTCATGCTAAATCCTTCAACACCCTAACCAAGAGTATTAAAGACTCATAAGAAAGATTTGACGAATTAATGTTTCCCACAGTTTTGGCATCTTTTAGCATGAAAAATGAAGAAATTAATTTGATGGAAAGAAACCGAGAAATTGTTGAAGACATTTTTCTTGGGGTTTCAAATTCTGTTAAACCTAACTTTATTTTTTTTCTTTTGCTTTGGTGGAAATATAAGTGTAGAAAGTAATTCTTATGAACCAACAGAAATTTGGCTAGTGGGTTGTTTATTTTAGATTTTGTTGATAAAAGTGTTCAACAAAAGGGGAGAGAAGGAAGAGATAGTGGTGATGGCAAGGGAGTTGACCACTTAGATAGGAGGAGAGTCAGAGTAAGAGGAGACTAAGGAGAAGGTAACTGAGAGGGTAAGAGAGACTACTTGTTAGGTAGGGTGCACAAGGATGTTGAAAGAGGAGAAAGATCTTTTCTTCATTGTTACTTGGGATATTCTTAGGGGGAGGCCTTGTGTCTGGTAGTGCCACGTTAACAATAGTACGGATGGTGGCTCGCCCGTGTAGTCAGCTAGGTGGCAAGCCAGTTGTCATCAAGTGTGGTACTACTCTAACATTCCCTTTTCTGAGATAGTATGAAGTTGTTATGCTTTAGTGGTCTTTTGGTGGTCCCCTATTGGAGATAAGAATGTTCCTGCTAAAAAATGGGTGGTCTAATGACTGGTGGTCCGGTGGAGGATGAAGCATATAGGTGGCTAGCACCCAGTGACTAGCTGGATAATGTGAGGTGGAAGGCCATTCACGGGTGCTTCTCAAGTAGCTTCTCACGGTGCGAAAAAGAGTGGTCCAATGGAGGATGAAGCGTACGACTAACTAGTCACCTAGTGACTAGCCGGATAGCGTAAGGCAAAGGGCCATTATGAGTACTTCTCAAGTAGCTTCTTATGGTGCCAAATGTTTAAGTCGAGTAGGGGTATAACAATTGTCCCCTTAGTTAAGAGGTAAGTTATAAAATGGCTTCCCCTAAGACCATGTTTAGGTAATTTCAACGAGTGGTAGTTGTCACAAGAGAAGTAGTGGGTGGTTCAAAGTACTAAAAATTTTTCATTGTGCATGCAAATGATGCTTTTGAAGATGAAGAGTTGCTTTAGAGATTCCAAAATAATCGCATTAAATGCACATTTGAACTATTTTTCATGGGGAGTAGAGCCAATGATGAGTCATGTTACTACAGGGTGTTGGAATGTCGGTATGCCTCGTGGTACAACGGAAAGTAATTCCAACAATTACAACTATAATGATTCGATCTTTAGTGGTGCCGAAAAATATGGTTTCAAGATTCAATTTCCATAAATCGAGTTCCTAAATAGTAATATTTACAAAGATATTATATTGAAAAATTGAAATTTGGATAAGTAATTTAGTAAAAACGTGGTTAATTAAGGTCGATGGACTAAATTGTAAAAGTTTAATCGCTATAGATTTTTAATTAGGAATAGGCTTGGGGACTTACATCCAAATTATACCAAGGAATAAAATGGCTAATAAACTTATTTTAAATGATGATAGTGGGATGTGATGTTAAATTTCATTAACTTAAATTAATTAAAGATTTAATTAAGCATGATTAAATTAATGAAATAAACTTAATTAAAATTAATCATAGTATGTATATGAAATGTTACTAGAAAAATGGAAATCGTCATCTTCTTCAACCTTCATGCCGTCCTCCATGGAAAAAAAAGCTTAAAAACCTATTTTAATATTCGACTCTTAATAAGAAGTAAGTCCTTAGTCATTTTTCTTTAATTATTATAGATTTTTTTATCATGAGAACTTGACTAAGCTAACCCATGGATAAATTTGATCAATTGGTGAATTTTTGGTATGTTTCCATTGTTGAGAATTGGATGAATTAGGTGTGAATTGAAGAAATGAAGCTTAGATTATGAAATGACTAAATTGTAAAGTTAATAAGCTTGATTGTTAGCTTGTTTACATTAGGGACCAAATTGAATAAAATACAAACTTGTTATGAAATTTTAATAGGAATAAAATGTATATGGTCTCTAATAAATAAATGTGAAATAAGATATTTTCTTGTCTCGATTTTAGGAACTAAATTGAATAAATTACAAACTATGCATAAATTGATTAATTTGTTATGAATTGACTGGAAATTGATAGTGTGTTATGTTTTATGACTAGTCGTAGCTAACATCAACACAAAACCTTCGAGAGAAAAAGGAAAGACGAGAGTTGTTGACGAGTAACGTGAGACCACAGTTTGTACTTTTATGATTCGAGATAGAATTAATTGGTTGCATAAATATATTAGTTGAATGAGAGAATGTCAAGGTGAGTAAGACTTGATGATATGAAATGTTTCATTAAGTTTTGCTATAGATTATCAAGATAGAGGACTAAAATGAATAAAATGGAAAATGACATGAAATACTTTAATTGTGGTATGTAATATGGGAATTGAAATGAAGTATGTCATATGATATGAAATATATGTGTTTGATGATGAAATTTGCTTGCAATCGATTGCATTTGCTCTGAAAACGAATTTTGTATCTTGTAGTTCGGACCCGATGATTGGGTCGGGTATAAGGTGTTATAACAACCTATGGATCCATATACGAGGAACGAATCAGGATTGAAAAAGTTAAAAATATACCTTAAACAATTTGAAAAACAACATTGGTATAGGGCTGAAACACTTTGTTGATGTTGCAAGCCTTAGCCACAATAAAAAGGTCCCCACCTCTACGTGATCCACCCAACAACCATGATCGGAGATTCTCTCAAAACATTTTTGGAGAGTTTTGCTCAAAACCGAATAACATAATGCTAGCAATGTGTCTATTCAGGTAAGTAAAAGGATGGAATTAAGGATTGATATCCTTTTTATTTTTATTTAAAACATTTTGAATGTAAGGATTAAATATTGATATAATTTCCTTTTATTCAAAAACGCGATTTGAATGCACACAATCACACATAACAATTATTAAAGGATTTTCATAAAATTATATTCTTTCTAAAAAAAATCAATATTTTAAACTCTCTTAAAATAATCCTTAACCAAAAATCACTAATTATCTAATTAGCAATTTCGGTATTAGGATTTACCTAATTTAAGATTACGTGAAGCCCATTTCACACTAATTAATTGTCTATATGTGTGCATCAAGTATGCATATATATTGTGTTTAGTATTTAACTTTATTGAATTAAATTAATTATGATAATATTTTTATAATTAATATAATTTGAGCACTAAGTTAAATATAACCCCATCTTTTTACATATTTCATATAACCCCAGCTTTTTACATATTTTAATCATTTTAATCATAAGCTGTAACCCTGTAAGATCCCACAATGTTGATAGTAATATTAGAATATTTTTAATGTTACAAATAGTGAGTGGCATCTAGAAATGTACTATAGAATTCCTCAAACTTCACTTGAAACTAGGTACCAAATATTGTAAATATGTAGATACAAGTCATTTTGGTTGCATTAAATATATTATGTAATAGCCTGTTTTCAATGAAATCGAAATAGTGGTTTCAGGACCACAAATCCGAAGTCAAAAAATTTATTTTATTATTATTTTATTGTTGACAACATGATAGTATTACCGTGGTAGCTCGTATTATTATTTTATTGCCTAGACACATGGAAGTTTGATTATTGTTGAGCTCATACATGTTTTTGGATATTTATATGAATTACATGACTAACATGGTTGATGAGGATATGTGTCTAGGCTTTTGGCCAAATTGAGTTTGGATATGCTTTGTATGCTTACCTTAAATGTGACTAAATGGTAAGTTAAATTCTATATTATACGCTGCTTACTCTGTGTTATTTTTCATGTTTTATAGTGATTCGAAAGCTCGTTTGGGTTGGAAGCTTGTCGAAGCTATATTACACTAGCCATCGGCTCTTTTGGTTATTTAATTTCGGTTATAATGACATGTATAGGTTAATTTGGCCAATGTTGGCATATAAGTATTTTTGTTGAGATTAGCCACTTATATGGCTTGAGTTTGATATATTTTAATGTGTATATATATGTGGCCTTACCATAATTGATGTGTGTTTGATGTGGTAGAATGTTGGAAAGTAAAATGTGGTTTGATTATGCATATAAGATATGTTATATACCTTGGTGTGATTTAGTGCTTTGTTATGGAAAATTTATAGGTATATTGATGATTGGTTTAGAATGGTATATTTTGTACCATTTAGAAATATTGGTATGTTTTGGTAAGTAAGTTAAGTGACATGAAAAGATGCAAAATGATTTCTCTTGTGAATTGGTATTTTGGGTACCAAATGGGTGAGCTTGATAAGTGACCTACATGATAGGTTTTGGTAGAAGTATGCATATATGTATTTGATCACTCAGGTAAATTTGGATACATGGTTGACATGTTTGCATATTGTCATTTGAGGTGCCTAAGGGCATATTGGTTGTATGTGATGATTTTATATGTTTAGCCGATTTTGGCTTGTTTTGGATGCCTAATTATGACTTGTGTATATGCAAAATGATGAGTGTAAGTGGATGCCAAATTGGGTGAGAAATGTGGCTTGTAAAATGACCTATTTTCGTCCACATGGGCAGAGACACGGGCGTGTGTATCAGCCATGTGTCACAAACGGCTGTGTCTCCCCTGTATTTTTTAAAGAGCGCAAGTCAGTATGCTCACACGGCCTAGTACACGGGTGTGTGGCTTGGCCGTGTGGCACAAGTCAGTGAGTTACACGGGCAGAGACACGGGCTGAGACACGATTGTGTGTCCTTATTTTGAATGCCCACACGGGCGCGTCATTTGGCCGTGTGAGTCACACGGCCGTGTGACCCCTGCAATTTTGAAAATTTCATAAGTTTCCAAAAATTTTTCTGAATTTTCGGTTTAGTCCCAATTTGTTTCTAAGATGTATTTTGGGCCTCGAGGGCTCGTATTAAGAACAATATGCATGATTATGGTTGGTTTCTGACATGAATGCTATATGTTATGAATTGTTTGAATTTTCTGATTGTTTAAATTGTAAACGTCGGTAATACTCCGTAACCCTGTTCCGGCGACGGATTCAGGTTAGGGGTGATACATGTTATTTTTTAAAAAAATTAAAAAATATTGAAAACATTATTACTAATATTAAAATTATTTAAACTTTATTTCTAAACTTACCTATACCATACATATATATTAAGATTCTAAATCATTAATTACATATACATATTATAATGATTTTGTGTTTTAAATTTTTTTCCTCCTAATTAAAATATAAATTATATTTATAATATTACAAATATATTATATGTTAAAAACTTAAGCATATTTTTGAAGTTGTTTATAATTTTCTGGATATTGTTTTATCAACAATTTTACTTAATATGTTATTATTTAAATAAGGTTTAAGGGTGTAAAAATCTCTCAAATTTTTTCAGAAAAAGCAATTAAACCCTTTTGTTTTTGTACTTAATTAGGTACTTGAACTTTCAAAATGCATCAGAAAGGCCCTCAAACTTTTTCAAAAAAAAACCATTGACCCGTTGCTTTTTTTTTTACACTCAATTGGATACTTGAACTTTCAAATTGAATAAAAAATGCCCTCAAAATTTTTCAAAATAAGTAATTAAGCCCCTGCTTTTTTTTTTGCGCTCAATTGGATACTTGAACTATCAAAATGCATAAAAAAGCCTTTTGACTGTTAATTTTAATAGTTGACCGTTGAAGTTAACCACCCCTAATTTTTTCAGTTAAAGCCACCAGTGTCATAACCATGACGTGACATATGACAAAAAATGATAAAAATAAAAATCAATAAATGTTATAAAAATATTAAATTTTAATAAAAATTAAAAAATTAGAAAAAATTATAAAATGTATAAAAAATGTCCTTTAACCTTTAACTTTAACCATTTATTGTTAAAGTTAACGACCCCCGATTTTTTCAGTTAAAGCCATAATATGTTGTAATACAATGTGACATGTGGCTAAAAATGATAAAAACAAAAATCAATAAAAATTATAGAAAAATTATAAAATTCCTCTTTTGGCACAATAATTTTTATATTTCTTTATATTTTTTATAATTTTCTTACGACTTTATACAAATTTATAATTTTTTCTATATTTCTAAATATTTTATAATATTTTATGATTTTTATATTTTTTAATAAAATTAAAAAAATTCTTTATATTTTTATTAAAATTTAATAATTTATATAACTTTTATTGATTTTTATTTTTATTTTATCATTTTTTGTCGCATGTGGTGACTTTAGCTAAAAAAAAAGGACAGTTAACTTTAACGGTCAACTATTAAAGTTAATAGTCAAATGGTCTTTTTGATACATTTTGACAGTTTAAGTAATTACACTACACCAAAACAGGTTTTTAGCGGCGTTTTTTTAGGCCTTTAGAAAGTGCCGCAAAAAATGCCGCTGTTGTCAATGCCGCTAACGTTTACGGTGTTTATTTTTATAAACGCCGCTAAAGACCATGTTCTTTAGCGGCGCTTTTTCCATAAAGCGCATTTCCCACAAACGCCGCTAATGATCATGTTCTTTAGCGGCGCCTCTGTCACAAACCCCGGTAAAGGTCATGTTCTTTAGCGGCGCCTCTATAACAAACGTCGCTAAAGGTCATGTTCTTTAGCGGCGCTTCTATAATGAACGCCGCTAAAGGTCATGTTCTTTAGCGGCGCTTCTATAACAAACGCCGTTAAAGGTCATGTTCTTTAGCGGCGCTTTCCTCACAAACGCCACTATTGTTTGATGACCTTTAGCGGCGCTTTTCCTAAGAACGCCACTAATTTTGGAATTTTGGCAAAATTAAATTTTTTTATATTTTCAGTCATCCTGCAGCAACAAATCAAAAACAACCCAATCTAAACCAGCCAAAAGCAATAAATCTATATAATATTTTAAATTAAACGAATAAAATAATATTAATATCAATAAATAAAATATAATTCATATTATTTTTACAAAAATGTTAAAAGTTAAAATGATAAAAATATTTAAACAATACACTATGACGGCGGATGTTGCGATTGCTGAAATATCTTCATCATTTTCTGAAGCTGCTGTTAGAGTTCGTCGTACTTTCTGCTCTGCTCTGCTTCCCTCGCTGCCGCCTTTGCTTCCCTCGCTGCCGCCTCTGCTTTAAGTTGTAGCTGGAGTTCTTCATATTTCTTTTGAACCTCAATTATGGTCGCTTGCATCTGAGCTATCTGGTCTTTTAACCTCTGAACTTCAGCTTGAGACTGACTCGTCGAAGGCATGTATTGTCGCGAGCTGGATCCAAAATATTGGGTTGGGTTAATAAAAGATCCTTGAAATTTAACCCGACCATACCTTTCAGGACCCAAAACTTCAGCAATAATCTGGTTATCAATGTCTTCAAGATGAACAGAACTCTCACTAGAAGCAATCGCTTTGTACTCTGCCTTTTTATCCTTTAGTTTTTCCTAATAAATAAATCACATAGTTAGGAATGCAATAAATATTAAAAAAACAAATGCAACAAACTTAACAATAGTCGCATTACAAGCAATGAATTAAACCATTAAAAAATAAACACTATAAATAACTAAAACAAGTCAAATCGTATTAAGTAAACGTACCATAATTTCACCAGCTTCAGGAGTCATAGGAGATCCATCTTTCTTCCTATGTGTAATTTCAAAAAGTTTAAGGCGTCCAACTTTTTGGCCGGACGACAGTTCCTACAATATAGTAGTAAAAATATTATTTAATGGAAAGTTATACATATTTGACAGTATTAAAAAATTAAAAATACCTCCGTCTCAGCTACACATGCAAAACTTTTCGACCCGGCTGTGTGAGTGAATTTTTGTTTTTGCCTGCTGCTTTTTCCAACTCCTTCACGATCCTACGTTATGAAATTTTTAGTACGTAAATAGTAAATACTATAAACCAAAATAATTACAAGAGTTTGGAAGTACGTCATACCTCGCCTTTCTTCGATTGCCAAAATCTAACCGCTTCTTCCCATTGGTACCTCAGCATACCCAGTGGGACATTTTGCAATTTCTCTTCGAGGGTTGTTTTTGTCTTATAATAATATTTCTTTAAAGTACTTTTATGGTCTCTCCATCTTTTTCCCTATGCCTTCTTTACATAAGTATCCGAGACCTCTAAAGCAAACCTCGCCTACAAAAAACACAAGTTAAGAAAGTAAATATAAATGAAACTTAAACCTAAGTATTACAGATGACATTAACGTTTTGTTACCTTAATATTATCGAGGGCTTGGTTTTTGTTACTATCGGGCATTTTATGCCATGACTCGTAGTTGATAGGCAACATATTCGCATTTCGTGCTAAAATGCCCAAGTATTATGCTAAAAGTCAAGCTTCTGATCTAAAGGCTGACCAAAACTGTTTCGTCCAACTTTGACATGCTCGATTGGATCTAACTCGTATAATTCTCTAAGTAGCGTACATCCTCGACCTCTGCGCGTCCCACCATTTTCAGCTGAAAAATGGTATATTATAATATAAGAATTTGAAAAATAAATCAATTATAAGTCAACACGCATGTAAATTAAATGTAAAATTACTTTGAACTTCTGTAGGATCCTCAAGTGTATTCAGAACATTCGAAGATCCAATAGCTGTCCGTGGTTCACTATTTGTTTTTGCCGAGTTTGGAGCATTTTAAACAATGCTTACATCTCCCATTTTTCTTCTAGGCATTTTATCTGCAATACACATAAAATAGTTGAAAAGTTAGTAACTAATTACAACAATAACAACACATATAAAGTAGTTGAAATAAAACAGCACATATAAAATAGTTGAAAAGTTATGTATTATGAACGTTATTAATTATTGTATTTAATTTGTAAGTTATGGAATGATATATTTTAAAATTATTAAGTTATGTAAATTATGTAAGTTGTTCAGTTATAACTATAAATGAGTTATGTAAGTTATGATATGATATATATTTATGTATTAGGTAAATTATGTAAGTTATGTATTATATAAGTTATGTAAGTTATGTATTATGTAAGCTATGTAAGTTATTTCAGTTACGTAAGTTGTGTATTATGTTAGTTATGTACTATGTAAGTTATGTGTATTATGTATTATGTATGTTATGTATAATATTAATTAAGTTGTGTATTATGTATGTTATGTATTTAAGTGTATGTTATGTAAGTTGTGTATAATGTTAGTTATCAAAGTTATGTACTATGTAAGTTATTTAAGTTATGTAAGTTGTGTATTATGTAAGTTATTATGTTATTATGTAAGTTATGCAAGTTTATATATAAGTTATGTAAGTATATCACTTTTATGTATATTATTTATAATTATTTTTAAAATTATAAAATTTATTACTAATAAAATTGAAAGGTAGGTTATATATCCATACCATATATGGGTTGATATATTAAAAAAATAGGTTTTAATATTTAAAAAATAACATTTACAATTATTTTTAAAATTATAAAATTTATTGACAATAAAATTAAAATATAAATTATATATCCATACCATATATAAAAATTTTAAATATATATAAATTTTAAGTAATGTAATATATTTAAGTAATGTAAATTATAAATTTTAGTAAGTAATATATTTAAGTAATGTAGCATATTTTAGTTATCCAAAAAATAAATAAAGATATATTGGTTATTAGACCTTAAGTTATGTGCATAACAAAAGTCAGATAAATAAGATCATCAAATTAAAAAGGCAACAATAATTACAACTAGTTCAGACATTATAATGATGACAAGCTTGTTTTAGATGGAAAGCATTTGTAGATAATTTGCAATACTCAACTGCTTAAGACCAAGACTTTTCATTTAATGTAAACAGAATTCTACCTACATTACCATCAGCTTGTCTTGCTCATAAAATTAGAAGACCTAATTAGAGATGGGGAGAAAAACTTATTGACTAAATCCCCAAGTATTTTACACCCAAAACTACTGAAGACCAGTTGTTCCTAGACCTGTTTATAGGCCGGGCCTAGAAAAAAATTTCGGCCCGACTCCTAGGCTCGGGTCCGACCCGGCCTGAAATATGGACCTGAAATTTTTTCTAGGCCCGATCGGGGAAAAAAATCTTAAGCCCGAGCCCATTTCGGCCCGGCCCATTTTTTTAATAAACACCAAAAAATTATTTTAAAAATAAAAAAATATAAAAAAGTATTTTAAAAATATTTTAAAATTAAAAAATAAAAATAAAAATAAAAATATATATTTATTATATTCGGGTCGGGCCGGGCCCGGGCCAAAAAAGTTGTGCCCGAGGCCCGACCCATTTTCTAAACGGGCCTATTTTTTACCCAAACCCATATTTCGGGCCTATATTTTTACCCGAACCCTTCCATATTTCGAGCGGGCCGTCGGGCCGGGCCACCCAACCCATGGACAGGTCTAGTTGTTCCTCTGTGGAAAATATTTCTGAGAACGACATTCTCTAAAAGCAAACAAAAAGGACTGGAACTTCAGCTTTTAATTGGTGCATTACTTCAAAACAATTTAGTCAATTCTCAGTACAGCAAAGATATTAGACATAAGTTTATAACCAAAAGCTGGGGGTACAAGCACTGTATCAAATTGAGTTCAATGATCAAATGATTTCACTGCTGCTTAAGACAATATGAATAATTCGTAGAAAACTGAAAAATGAACACAAAATAAACTGAGAAATGAAAGCATTACCTTGACGACGATGAAGATAAATGAAAGGAGCGAAAACCCTATACACAGAGAAGACGATTTCACTTAATTTCAGGCTCATCAACAAATTACAAAAACAAGAAAACCCAAAGTTTAAAGACACGGGCAAAGAAAACAATCGAACTTTAAAAAATCGAACCTTCTTCGTCTTCACTGTCTGGGTTATGTAAGTATGAAAGAAACCGAAACACTGAAGCTTTTCCTTGTAAGAAAAAACCAATTGAAGAATGGCGGGTAAGAAATCGACAAACTACTCTCTCTGCCTCTGACTGGTAAGGGATTTCGATAGCTAGGGGATTTGTGGATTTGGGGCTGGGAGCAGGGAATTGAAGAGAAAAAACCTGATATATGTTTAAAACCGATAAGTTTAATACCATGTAAAGAAACGGCGCCGTTTAGAGAAATTTTAAGATATATTTGCAGCGTTTTTGTTAAAAATGTCGCTATTGCTTCTGACATTTGCGGCATTTTAATAGAAAACGCCACCGAAATAGAGTACTGAATAGAAAATGGTGCCGTTTTACTAAACTTTGATGCATATTTTCAGCGTTTCTAGCAAAAACGACAGTATAAATTCATTTCATGAATCGAAACGGTGCCGCATTGACAAACATTAATTCACACTTGCGGCGTTTTCCTAAAAAACGCCACTATAAGATTTCATTCCAGTAGAGAAACGGCGCCGTATTGGCAAACATTAATTCACTCTTGCGGCGTTTTCCTAAAAAATGCCACTATAAGATTTTATTCCAGTAGAGAAACGGCGCCGCTTTGGAAAATTTTAATACATCCTTGCGGCGTTTTTATCAAAATCGCCACAAAAATATTTCATTCCTCAAGATAAACGGTGCCGTTTTGACAAATTTTAAAACATAAGAACGACGTTTTCCCAAAAAATGCCACTAAAAAAAATTAAATTCCTCAACTGAAATGACGGCGTATAAAAGAATTTGAATATATATTTGCGGCGTTTTAGGCCAAAACGCCGCTATTGCTTCTAATATTTGCAGCGTTTTAATAAAAAACGCCACCAAAATAAAGTACTGAACAAAAGACGGTGCCGTTTTACTAAACTTTAATGCATATTTCCGGCGTTTCTAGTAAAAACGCCAGTATAAATTCATTTCATGAAGCGAAACATTGCCGCATTGACAGACATTAATTCACACTTGCGGCGTTTTCTTAAAAAACGCCACTATAAGATTTCATTCGAGTAGAGAAATGGCACCTTATTGGCAAATATTAATTCACTCTTGCGGCGTTTTCCTAAAAAACGCCACTATAAGATTTTATTCCAGTAGAGAAACGGCGTCGCTTTGGCAAATTTTAATACATCCTTGCGGTGTTTTTATCAAAAACGCCACAAAAATATTTCATTCCTCAAGATAAATGGCGCCATTTTGACAAATTTTAAAACATAAGAACGGCGTTTTCCCGAAAAATGCCACTAAAAAAATTAAATTCCTCAACTGAAACGACGGCGTATAAAAGAATTTGAATATATATTTGCGGCATTTTAGGCCAAAACCCCGCTATTGCTTCCGATATTTGCAACGTTTTAATAAAAAACACCACCAAAATAAAGTACTGAACAAAAGACGGTGCCGTTTTACTAAACTTTAATGCATATTTCTGGCGTTTCTAGCAAAAACGCCAGTATAAATTCATTTCATGAAGCCAAACAGTGTCACATTGGCAAACATTAATTCACTCTTGCAGTGTTTTCTTAAAAAATGCCACATAAGATTTCATTCGAGTAGAGAAACGGCGTCGTATTGGCCAACAGTAATTCACTTTTGCGGCGTTTTCCTACAAAACGCCACTAAATGATTTTATTCCAGTAAAGAAACGGCGCCGCTTTGGCAAATTTTAATGAATCCTTGCGGCGTTTTTATTAAAAACTCCACAAAATTATTTTACAATTTTAATAAATCCTCACATATTTTACAATTTTTTTATATTCAAATTATTATATATTGCATATCAATTTTAAATTAATAATCTTTACAATTTATTATTATCTCTTTTACAATTATATAAAGAACTTGTTTAATATATAAATTAAAAAGTACTAATTAATCTAAATCTTAAACCCTAACCCGACTCCAAATCCTTAACCCCTAACCGCTAAATTTTATTTAATATATAAATTAACAAACACTAATTAATCTAAACCCTAAACCCTAAACTTGACCCCAAATCCTTAACCCCTAACCCCTAACCCCTACACTTTATTTAATATATAAATTTAAAAATACTAATTAATCTAAACCCTAAACCATAACCCAATCCTAAATCCCTAACCCTGAACCCCTAACCTATAACCCCTGAACCTTATTTAATATATAATTAAAACATACTAATTAATTTAAACCCTAAACTCTAACCTAGCATCAAATCCCTAAACCCTAAATCCCTAACTCTTAACATCTAACTCCTAACTTAACCCCTAACCTGAACCCATAAACCTTAAATCACATTAACCCTTAACCCTTAAACTAGAATCCCTAATCCATAATCCTTAATTCCATAATCTATAAAACTTAAAATTGTAACTCCTAAACCGGTCTTAAATCCTAAATTAATTAACCATATATATACCCTAAACCATATTTATTAAACCCTAAACTATAATGATAATTAAATTAAATATTTTAAAATTAATACTATCTTATCTCTTACAATTATATTTGAAATTATTTAGTATATAAATTAAAAATCAATCAGTAATATACCCAAAAAATTTTAAAATTATGGCTTAATATATAATAGTATTTTAATTTTTCTATTTTTAACAA
The DNA here is from genome assembly GCF_007990345.1 of Gossypium hirsutum. NCBI lineage: Eukaryota > Viridiplantae > Streptophyta > Magnoliopsida > Malvales > Malvaceae > Gossypium > Gossypium hirsutum. The sequence goes on along the minus strand of NC_053442.1, from coordinate 48,297,698 downwards.
ATATTTTCTATGTTTTTTATTTCAATTTATTTATACGTGTCATTATTTCAAATTAATCCATTTTTAACAAATATTCATTTAAAATTAAATTGAATTTTAATTAATATAAATAAACAAATTAAATAGTAATGAATTCAATATTATTTAATATATAAACTAAAAAAATCAGTAATGTATCCAAAAAACTTTAAAATTATTTTAAATAATAGCATTTTAATTTTTCCATTTTTAACAAATATTTTAAATTATTTTAAATCCCTGAGCGTTAGCGGCGTTTTACTAAAAACGCCACTAAATCCCCAAAAGCTAAGAAAACGGCGTCGTTGCCCTTTGCGGCGCATTTCCCAAAAACGCCGCTAAAGCCCTAAGCATTAGCAGCGCTTACTTAAAAACCCCGCTAAAACCCCGAAAGCTCAGTAAACGGCGTCGTTGGGCTTATGTTTTTTTGCGGCGCTTTCCCAGAATCATCGCTAAAGCCCGGAGCATTAGAAGCGCTTACTTAAAAATGCCGCTAAAGCCCCGAAGCTCAGTAAACGGCGTCGTTGGGCTTAGGTTCTTTTGTTGCGCTTTACCGAAAACGCCGCTAAAGCCCTGAGCATTAGCGTCGCTTTCTTAAAAACGCCGCTAAATCCCCAAAAGCTCAAAAAACGGCGTCGTTGGTCTTAGGTTTTTTTGTGGCATTTTCGTAAAAACGTTGCTAAGAAAGCGCCGCTAAATCCCCCGAAAGCTCGGAAAACAGCGTCGTTGGCGGTGCTTTCTGAAAAACGCCGCTAATGCTTATTTTCAGTGGCGTTTTCCATGGTGCGCCGCTAATGATCGATCTTTAGCGGCTTTTTTCATCCAACCGCCGCTAAAAACCTGTTTTGGTGTAGTGTTAATTGAGTGCAAAAAAAGTAGGGTCTTAATTGCTTTTTTTCTTTAAAAAGTTTGAGGGCTTTTTTGATGCGTTCCGAAAGTTTAAGTACTCAATTGAGTGCAAAAAAAAAGTAGAGGCTTAATTACTTTTTTTTTGAAAAAATTTGAAGACTTTTTATACCCTTAAGCCTTTAAATAAAAATTTTATAAAATACGGGAGCAAGCCATGCATCACATAATATATAATAAGCATAAAAATATATTATTTACTAATATAAAAGAGTTACCAAATACACATACTAAAGTAAATAATTTCTCTTAGATGTTAGGTTAATTAGAAATAAAAGTGAATGGGTAAAAGTTACATATTACCGTATTCTAGCATCCAGTATTGAGAAAATAGCGAGTCATCTTCTAAAGAAGTTGTATTCTTGGGGAATAGCGATATTCCTGATATTCACTTTTAAAAAGAAAATTTCAAAAACCTTCTCTTTGTTTAGCTCTTTTGGCATTCACTTGGAAAAGAAAAACCATCTGAAACATTTGTGCTTGTTCTGGATTTTCAATTTATTGAAAAGATTAATAAAGTGGAGCTTTTTGCTATTGAGATTTAAGGAGCAATTGATATTCAAAGCGGGTTAAGATAATGTTTAAGAAGCGAAGATCCACAAGCCTTTTTCGATTAATTTCCATGAGTGTTCAACACCTTCGGAACGACAAATTAATTGTACGAATCCTATCTTGACTTTGGTCGGATTTATGGCAGCAACAAAGTTTAATTTAGTTTATCAAATCATATTTAAGAAGCCATAACTATTCAATTTGGAACTTCGAATAACTTACATATGGATGATTCTAAAAATTAAGTCACATCAACAAATTTTAAAGAGATGGAATTATTTTTATATACTCATCCATAAAGAAATTATTTTATGGGCCCTTCCAACCATATTATTCATGGTCCCTTCTCAATTATTTAATTACATTTCAACAATTTTTTTTTCATGTCATTACCACATACTTTGATAATTTTTTTTTACCTTGAACCCCAAGTCAAAACCCTAAATCTAAAATTCCAAACCCTAAACCCAAAACATAAAACCCTAAATTCAAACCATGAACCCGTAACCCCAAACTCTTGAACATTAAACCTTGAACCCGAACCATGAATCCTAAACTCGTAGCTCGTAATCTTAAACCCTAAACCCTTAAACTTTAAACCTAAATCATTAAACCCCAAACCCGAATCCAAAATCTTAAATCCAAAACTGAAACCCTAAAGCTCAAGGTTCGAGGTTCAGGGTAAAATAATTACCAAAATTATGTGCCAATGGCATGGAAAAAATTCTACAAAATTTATTAATTTTTTTTAAAACATTAGTTGCACAAAAAAAATTAACTTACGGAAAAAATGATAAAAATTTGTAAAAGAAGAAAAGATATTTGTTTATATTTTTAAAATTAATTATTTTAAGTAATTTAATTAGAGTTAAATTAAGTTGGAGAAGATATTAGATATAGATGAGTGTATAATAATACTTTGTTATCTTTAAATTTAATGAAGTGACACTATTTTATTGGTGCATAAAAAATATACTTTTTAGGATGACTCTAATATAATTTATTCTCATCTTAATATCCACAACTTTTTTCATTAAAAATTTGTGGGTTTAATAGTGCTCTCACTTTCTATACTCTTTAAACTTCTACATTGAAACCCAAAAAAATTAATTTTAATATTCAAAGCAAAAAAGTACCAGAACTAAATTTATGAAAATAAAAAAAAATTTAAAAGTTCAAAAAATACAAAGACCTTAGAGATAATTAAACAAAATTTTTGCAACGCTAGTCACGCTCTAGGCTGAGAACTCATCACGTAAAATACACAACAATTAGAATTATACAGTCATAATTATTGTAAAAACAAAAAGAATGAATTTAATTAATAATATGTGAGGAGCGATGGACCGATAAACATATTTAGGAAAGCATGGAAAGGAATGTAAGCAAGGATGTGCAGTACAAGTAGTAAATGAAAATGTGTGGTCCTTTTTTGAACTGCCTATCGGCTATTCCCTCGAGGCCTCAAATCGATCATAAGATGGTTTTGCTCTCCGTACGCTAACGGTGTGCAAGTTTCACATGCAGAGGCCAACGAAGCACGAGTTAATGCACATCCCCTATCCACCTGTTTTTAACATGGACATTTGTCCTTCAATAATGGGTTAGGGTTTTGGATTTTCCCTTTTTGTTTGGATGGAGGGGGCAACTTGTCACATGCTTATCAGTCTACGACTAAGACACCAAGTTTTCCTTGAGAATTTGTCTATAGACATGATCAAGTGCAATACTAGTTTACCCCAATTGCAGAAGTTTCTGTTTCAACTTGATTTCATTTTTATTTTCTATTAATAATTAAGATTGACCTATTAGTTGCCAAATGTATGAAAGTTGAGGTATTGGGAATTTTAAAATCTCATGGTGGAAGTGTTACTTCAGTTAGTTTGTGTTAGAAAATATTGCAGCACAAGAAAGAAATTTATGTGCAAGAAAAGAAAATTACGAGAAAAGAAATATATTTAAGCAATTTTGGCTTTAGGTAGGGATGGAAATTACTATCGGCCGTGAATAAACCCACTCCAATATTCAACTACGCATAGTTTTTTTTTAAAATATTTTAAAATTTGCTTCCATTAAGGTTTCAACACATAACTTTCAACAATTAAAATAATACTTAACCATCAAAATTAATCTTCAACTTTAATTTAGTTTTACACAAACTAATAAAAAACATATAAATATCAGTAAAAATATCTTTTTTTTTAAATTAAATATTTTAATTAATAATAAAATTAAATATAATAATCAATAATAAATATAATAAATTTAAATATGTTTAAAAAAGTATCAAAAAAATATATCTCATTTATTATTTTATTCTCTTAACTTCTTTTAAATCTTATTCTTTTGTGTTCATAAACCTAATTGAACAACAATATGAAATCATCAAAATTTCTAGATTTGTGATCATCCCTTTTAGTATTTGATCAACTCAATTAATTAAATTATTTAAAACAAAAAAATTAACTAATATTTATATAACTAAAATAAATATTATAATATAAATTTATTAGGTAATGTGGCATAATTATCTTTAGTACATATTATATTATAAAAATAGTATACATACACTTTTAAGGACATAATATATCAAAATTTTTTGAAGTTGACATATAATATATCAATTGTTATATAATTAAATTGTGAATGGATGATAATTATTATAACATTTTGATATTACAATGTGCATTCTTCTATTAATGATATGCAACCTAAACGTTAAGCATGTAACTAATTTTATTGTAACCTCCCCAACCTAGCTTAGACGTTAAGTCCGAATTTGGAAGATTACATTAGCCACCGAAACGGCCAAGTAAAACTATCGGAGTTTAAAAGCAGTTGTTTAGAACATTTGTTTTAATTTCTGAAAACAACTTAGCGTGTTTCCCCCTAAAAGATAACAACTTAATTTCAAAAGCCGGTTGATCCTAATAATTGGTTTGCAAAAGATGGATTCTACACCCATACATATGTGTGTGTATTTTTCAAAGTAGCGGAAAAGTGATATCTAATCATAATTTTAATAAAAACCAAATTTCATGCATAATTAATAAAGGTCCAAATTTCAATCATCACATAATTAAAGTAAATGTCATGTATGCAATATAAACTCAAAGCCTAAGTCTCATACCATAGTTCAAAAATAAAACAATGTAGTCTCTGAATAACAAAAATTTCAAATATTAAATCTAAAATACTTTTATATAAAAAATGATTTCAAGCCGAGACCCTTCGGATCTTGTGTCCGTGCCCTAACCTGGTGGGTTATCTGTAAAGATGGAAATAAATTAGGGTGAGCTTAAAGCAAAGTGTGAGTCTTATCACAAGTAAATCAGTGCAAGCAATAGATAACTCATACAACATAGAAATTCTCAAAACAATCACACTCATATAGTGATTCAGAGTATCAATTCTTTATATCAACATATGAATATCATAATGTTAGAGTTGTGTGACCCAAATTCTAAGAGATTGCTTTCAAGTCAAGTTAAACAAAAATATATTTTCTTTCTAGAAGATTTAGTATTTATTAGTATAATATATTTGGCATTTATTAGTATAGTTTATTTGACTTACAAATTTAGCCTATAAATAGGCTCTTTTACAATCTTAGAAACAAATGCCCATTAGATTAGAACTCATAACACATTCAAAGAATTTTGTGTTTACGTTTTGAGGGTTCTTTGTTTTTCGGGTTTTCGGGGTTTAGTTTTATCTCCATCTTTTGTACTCTTCATTCTTTTGCCATTATAGTAAAATTATCTTTGCCTGTGGTTTTTTATCCTCTTTGGAGGGGTTTTTCCACGTTAAATTTGTGTGTTTATCTTCTCAATTTTTTTTGCTATTTTTACTTGTTTGTTGCTTAATCGAACGATCCTAACAAGTGGTATTAGAGCTAGTTCAATTTTCATAGATCAGCCCGTTCAGAGATAGCAACAACAAGGTTTGAAATTGAGAAGTTCGATGGTGAGACAAATTTTAATTTGTGGCAAGTTCGGATGATGGAAATTCTAGTTCAAAACGGCTTGAAAAAGGTTGTTACAGGGAAAAAGCCTGAGAATCTAAATCAAACAGAATGGGAAGAGCTTGATGAAAAGGCATTGTCTGCAGTCCAGTTGTGCCTCGTGAATACAGTATTGCAGGAGGTATTGATGGAGAAGACCTCATTCGCCTTGTGGAAAAGGTTAGAAACTCTTTATGCGACTAAGTCTCTGGCTAACCGTTTAGTGTTGAAACATCTATTTACGTTTCGCATGAACGAAGGTGAGCTTCTTAAAGATCACATCAGTCAATTCATTACTCTTTTAAATGATTTAAAGAACGTTGAGGTTCATATTGACGATGAAGATCAAGATATGCTATTATTGTACTCTTTACCCTCTTCATACAAGTCTTTCAGGGAGACCCTGATTTATGGCAGAGACAAACTCTCGTTCGAAGATGTGAAGGGTTATTTGTTGAGTAGAGACAAACTCGGCAATGAGTTTGGTTTGAATAGCAAAGCAGATAGGCAAGCTTCCGTTTTGGTAGCATCAAAGAAACGAGACAAAAGGTGTTGCTATTGTAAAAAGTTAGGTCACATCAAAGCAGATTGTTTTAAACTGCAAAATAAAAGAGCTGCTGAGAGTAACGAGGAAGATGTAGTTGGTGCTAATTTAGTCGATGAAGGTGGTGATGATTTCTTGTTAGTGTCAACGAGTGACAACTCCAAGCTTAAGTCTGAGTGGATCCTAGATTCAGGATGTTCTTTCCACATGTGTCCCAACAGAGAATGGTTCTCCACATACAGTTCAGTTGAAGGTGGAGTTGTGCATATGGGAAACGATTCATCTAGTAAGGTAATCGGTATTGGTACTGTTAAAATTAGGATACACGATGGGACGATTATGACACTCTCAGATGTAAGGTATGTACCTGATTTATGAAAGAATCTCATCTCTTTAAGTATTTTAGACTTGAAAGGATGCAGAATCAACATCGAGTCGAGCAACATTAAAGTATCTCGTGGAGCTCTCGTTTTGTTAAAAGGTAAAAGAACTGGCAGTCTTTATATTTTGGAAGGTTCAACAGTGACCAGTGAAATTGGACATCCCTCGTCCATTATGGAGTCAAAGTCAACTCGTTTGGAGCAGAGGCAACTTGGTCATAGGAGGGAAAAAGGTATGACTGTTTCGTTGAAGAGAGGTTCTCTTTTGGATGCAGGTTTTAAAAAGTTAGGGCACTGTGTTCGTGAAAATAAGACCCGAGTTAGTTTTGATTTGGCAGTGCATAAGTCGAAGGCTAGAAGTCTTCTAGCTTCTAAGCATAGATTCGACTCAGTTAATTCCCTGCAAGGTTCAAGATAGGCCCGTGACGGGTTTTGGCAAAGATGGCGTCGAAAGAATTCGTGTCAAGGTGGAGATTTTTAGAGTTGTGTGACCCAAATTCTAAGAGATTGCTTGCAAGTCAAGTTAAACAAAAATATATTTTCTTTCTAGAAGATTTAGTATTTATTAGTATAATATATTTGGCATTTATTAGTATAGTTTATTTGACTTACAAATTTAGCCTATAAATAGGCTCTTTTACAATCTTAGAAACAAATACCCATTAGATTAGAACTCATAACACATTCAAAGAATTTTGTGTTTACGTTTTGAGGGATCTTTGTTTTTCGAGTTTTCGTGGTTTAGTTTTATCTCCATCTTTTGTACTCTTCATTCTTTTGCCATTATAGTAAAATTATCTTCGCCCGTGGTTTTTTATCCTCTTTGGAGGGGTTTTTCCACATTAAATTTGTGTGTTTATCTTCTCAATTTCTTCTGCTATTTTTACTTGTTTGTTGCTTAATCGAGACGATCCTAACACATAATATTTTAGGATTCACAGTTTTTGTATGCACATGCTCATGAATGGTGATGCAAATTCAATTTATTAGAATAGATCTTACCTAACTCCGCCACACACCACAGTAGGAGTTCCCCCAGAACTCCTCTACCTATTCACCACGTTGTGGATGAACCACTAGTCATTGTAGATGAAGTGCTGTAATAAAAGGGTGGATGAACCACCCGAGTTTTTTTTTTTATAAAAAGTTTGTAGATAAACTACTAGTATAGTGTGAATAAACCACTCATTAGTACAGATAAAAGTTGCTAGTATGGTATGGATAAACCACTCATTAGTACAAATTAAAGTTGCTAGTACAGTGTGGATAAACCACTAATCGATGTAGATAAAAGTTGCTAGTACGGTGTGGATAAACCACTAATTGGTGCAGATAAGTGGCTTATACTTTCTCCATTCATATCGTCTCACCCTATGCAATGCAATATGACATGTTTATAACAAATCAATATGGTAGCAATAAATATGCTTATAACGGATCAATACGATAGCAATAGACATGCTTTTAGTAAATCAATACGGTAGAAAATACATGCTTATCATGTATTCGGTTTAACGGTATCATAAGTCATGTTAAACATGCAATCAATAATACAGATGCAAAAGGCATGTTTTGTTCACATATCATGCATATACAATAATAATTTGATCACTCAGATATTGAATTCCAATATACATATTATCAGGGATTCAATTGAGAGAAATAAAACTCTAAAAATAGTTTAGGGACTATGCAGGGACTAAATAGAATATATAAATTTTTTTGGACAAAACTGTAAAATAGAGGTCACACGATCGTTTGAGATGCTATAAGCTGTGTGGAGGGGTTACACGGTCGTGCGGCCAGGCCGTGTAATAGACAGTGGTTGTGTGGTCAGTGTTAAAATTACCCTACAAGAGAGACATGGTCATGTGGGAGGGCTGTAATCGTGTGGTTCACGAACTAGCCTAGGGTTTGCAAGGGCACATGATCGTGTGGTTTCCATATGGTCCACACACCCATGTGGGAGATCATGTGGTCCTAATCCTACAAACAATCACCACCGATTCACTTGGGAAAGAACACACACCTTTCACCTGGAGTCCAATCGATGTTCCTCATGATCAAACTTGATTCGATTCCCTTAAATCTGGTCCTTCAAACAATATTTACACACGAATTAGCGGTTGGTATCAAGATTTAACAAAGTTATCGAAAGATCTGGCAAAAACCATAAAAAGATTAATTAATCAAGCGAAAGATCTTCGTGGAATAACGATGTTACAAAATTACGAGTTCTACTTATTGGAAAGAATACACTTACCGAACTTTGATGAAAATACATATATTATTGATGACAATTTCGACAACCGATAGAGAAATGAGTAAACATTGAATGATTTAATCCAGGAAAACAAAAATAATTGATAGAAATTGAATGAAAATATGATACAAAGAAAAGGAAAAGAAAAGAAAGAGGGAAGAAATAGAGAAAGGAAGGAAAAATTCTAATAGAATTTGAAAAGAAATATGATGCCAAGTTTAATTAGGAAAAGATGGCTTAAATACTTAGGGTTTGGAAACCCTAAGGGGTGGCATGGTAAATATCCCAATTTTGCCGAAATTAAAAAGGAAATGGAAAGGAAGAGAGTGGCTCGAACTCGGGTCACTGAGGGACATAACACTTAACCATTGGGTCTGATGCCCATTTGTTTCTTAATTTTGTCACTGAATTGTACATATGTTTTGGGGTGTGTTAACTAGATTACCAAAAATAAGAAAAATATGAGAGGGAGGAGACACAAACTTAGGATCTCTAGGAAGAGGAACCAATACCTAACCATCAAGCCTAGTATTCATTCATTGGTTAATTATTATTAACCTCTTATATTTTGAGGTGTGACAACTCTCCCCATCTTAAAGAAATTTCATCCTCAAAATTTACCTGGTTCAAACAGATGAGGATACTATTTATGAAACGTCTCTTCCAGTTCCCATGTGGCCTCCTCAGTGCCATGGTTCCGTTGTAGAACCTTAACAATTGGGATTCATTTTCTTCTAAGAACCTTTACTTCACAATCTAGAATTTGTATGTATAATGACCCAAAAATTCACGGGCATCGGAAAAGTATAATATCGGGCCTCCGTCTTAGTAAATTGAGTTAAAGAATAATTATTAGAAGTAATTATGAGTTTAGTTTAGTGCTTAATTAGGTATTAATTAGGTGAATTTAGTCTAATTAAGAGTAATTAGTAAAAAGGATTAAATTACAATAAAAGTGAAAGTTTAATTATAGATTCAAATAAAATAAAGGGGATTAAATAGGCAATTATGCCAATTGCCAAATTTGAGGCGGCATAAGCATAACAATCTAAGATTTTTACGTGTTAAAATATATTATTAAATTATTATTATATTGTGAGATAAATAAGATTAAGAAAAATGTATGGTTATGAATATGACATGTGTGGTAAAAGATATTTATATTAATTATTATATATTATATTATTATAACAAAAAGTAAAAGAAAAAAAATGAAATAAAAGAATAGAAAAAGAGAAGAAGAACAGAAAAGAAACAGAGAAAGAGACGTAAACAGTGGAAGAAAAAGGGAAAGAAAAGAAAGGGGGAAAATTGAGATTTTGAAGCTTGAAGTTTAATAGGTAAGCTAAATCAAGTCCTTTTCTCATAAATTTGATGTTTTTGGAATCCTAGAGTGAAATACTCTTGGATTTAAGTGAAAATTTGAAAGTTAATAGATTTTTGAGTAGGGTTTATGTTGAATAAATGATGGAATTGAGGATTTATTTGATAGAAATTTTATTTGGAATTGAATAAAGGATTGAATTGTAAACTAAACTATAAGTTTTGAATTTTAGGGATTAAATTGAGAAAAATTCGAAATTAATGAAAAATGCTGAAAAATTAGTAGATAAATTTGAGTTTAGAAGAAATTTGAATAGAAATAGAGTGTGAATTAAGTTAGAAAAGTAGATAAATCTAGTTAGGATTAAATTGGAATTAAAGTATAAAATTTGATAGAAATTTTATTTTTATTGTAAAATTTGTGTTGTAATTAATTATTTAATTATTTATTTTTCGTAGCTAATAAAGAATTCGAGGTATCGGTACAAAAAGGGAAGGAGAAGGTCGTTGAGGAATAATCGAGCAAATTCGGGTTTGTATTACTATAATTCAAATCTATTTATTATTAATTGTTATATTTTAATTAAAATGCATGGTAAGTAAAATTAGGTAAGCTATTGAAATGATAATAGTGATTTGAATTGAATCAAATTGAATTGAATGAAGGAAATATGTGAGTATTTGAAATGCATATTGATTAAAAAGTAATTAGTGATTTGAATTTGATTGAAAAATGAATTTAAAATATGAATTAAATAAAGTGAATTAATTTATGAATATGTGTGAATATGTGAATTGTGTAATGATTGAAAAGTGGTTTGAATTGAATTGAAATATGATTATATGTGATTATTTGAAATATGTATTGGTATTAAATTGTTAATTGATTAGAAAGTGGAAAAGTGATCTTGAATTGAAAATGAAAGAGAATTGAGAATTTGAATACCCTATTAACTAGTCGGGCTAAGTCGGATATAGTTGGCATGCCAAAGGATTTGGAAGAGTACGGGATTTATTGGCTTTGCCAATCAGGCACTTTATGTGTCGTATCTCAGGCACTTTATGTGTCGTATTAGGCACCTCGTGTGTCATTTCAGGCACTTATGTGTCGTATACTGATCAGGTACTATGTACCGTTTTAGGCACAATGTGCCGTATTGGTGTGTTTTGGTTGGAATCCATGTATCCGTCAAAGTCGAGATTGTTAATAGGGTGAATAATTGAAATGAGAATCAAATGAATTTGATCGATTGTGGTATTGAATATGAGAAAATTAAAAATTTGCAGATTGAAATTGATATTGAAAATAAAAGGCATGAATTTAATGTTTATGTAGTGATTGAAATTGCTACATGTGATATGTGATTGAGATTGAAAAATAGCTAAAAATTGTATTGTTATTGTTAAATAATGAAAGTTCATGAATTAATTGATATTTAAGAAATCGGATAGTTACATGCTTCGTAATTATTATTCTTTATTGTTATTTGAATTATGGTAATACCACTGAGTATAAAATACTCAGCGTACAGTTGTTTCTGTGCGCAGGTTGAAAAGGGGTCAGAGTCTCGGTTCAGCATCCAGGACAATCCCGACTCCTGCATAGAGATTTCGATGATGTTTTCTTCCTTAAATGAAAGTGGCATGTACATAAGAATTATAATAGTTATTTTGGTATGTTATATAGTTTTGTTGTAAAGTAAGATATTATGTGTTTTGATGATTATATTAGTAAAATGGTAGAACTCCTTTATGGCATTGGTATCGAATTGAAATGACTTGATTAGTTTTATGAGTTAATTAGAAATGATAATAGGATTTTTATTAATTAAGTTGCTACGTCAATATGTCAAGTAAGATTTAAGTATATAAATGCCTTGATTGAAATACTAGAATTGGGTTGGTTATGTTTTGAAATTTTGCAGGGGGTTTTATGTAAAAATAAGCAGAAATGCTGCCAAAATTTTTATAAAAAAAATGAATGGAATCAATTAGTGAAATTTATATGTATTTATGAATTATTTTAATATGTTGGTTATTTATTTAATAATTATTTGTAAATTGTTTGATATATCCGGTAATGCCTCGTAACCCTGTTTCGGCGACAGTTTAGGGTTAAGGGGTGTTACAGTATGGGTTCCTCCTCAAAGGATAGATCCGGTTTCACCTCAATCTCTTCGATTAGTACAATATGGGAAGGATAAGATCGATATCATCTCAACATGGAGACATGGAAGACATCATGAATATGGTCCATTTTAAGAGGTAATTCTAATTGGTATGTCATTGGACCGACTCTCTTAAGGATTTTGTAAGGTCCGATGAACTTAGGATTTAACTTGCCCTTCCGTCTGAACCTCAACACTTTCCTCATGGGGACACTTTCAGGAAGACTTTATCTCTGACATTGTATTCAATATCCTTCCTCTTTTGGTCTGCTTATGACTTTTGCTTATCCGAAGCGGCGTTTAGTTTATCCTAGATTAATTTAATATTCCCCTCAAACTCTTGTGCCATTTCAGGACCTAAAATTTTCCTTTCACCCACTTCTATCCAACATAGTGGTATTTGACACTTACGACCATACAAGGCTTCATAGGGTGCCATTTGCATGCTCGATTGGAAGCTATTATTATAGGCAAATTTAGCTAGAGGCAAATTTTCTTCCCAACTATCTTGGAATTCGATAATATAGCCCCTTAACATAACTTCCAATATTTAAATGACCCGTTCGGATTGTCTAGTAGTTTGCGGATGGAAAGCAGTACTAAAATCCAAAAGAGTACCAAGTGCCTCATGCAACTTCTTCTAAAATCGAGATGTAAAATGAGGATCTCGATCTCAAATAATTTATACGGGCACTCCATGCAACCTTACAATCTCCGGAATATATAACTTATCCAGTTTTTGTAAAAAATAATCTGTGCAGACAGGTAAGAAATGTGCTAACTTAGTTAATCGATCTACTATCACCCATATTGAATCTTTCTTAGTGGGTATTAAAGGTAACCTAGTAACAAAGTCCATTGTTATTCGTTCCCACTTCCACTTAGGTATGTTAATTGGTTGTAATAAGTCGGAAGGGAACTGGTGTTCAACTTTCACTTTCTGGCACGTTAGACACTTAGCTACAAATTCTACCACCTCATGCTTCAGTCCAGGCCACCAATACAGTTCCCTTAAATCCAAATAAATATTATTTACTTCGGGATGCATGGCAGAAGGGTTAGAATGCGTTTCCCAAAGTATGGACTATTTTAAATCCTTATCGTTTGGCATACAATACCTCCCATGAAAGCACGAAATACCCTCGTCATTAAACCCATAGTCCTTAGTTTTTACATCTTCCACCTGCTTAATCTGTGGAAACAAGGACACATCTAATGGTTGTTTAACTTTAATCTCATTAGCTAAGGTAGGTTTCACTTGTAGTTCAGCTAGTAAGCCTCCATCATCCACTAGATTTAACCTCGCAAACATTGCCCTTAGATCGATCATCTGTTTTCTATTTAGGGTATCTGCCACTACGTTGGCTTTTCTGGGGTGGTATTCAATTACATAGTCATAGTCCTTTAACAACTCCATCCACCTCCATTACCTCAAAGTTCAACTCTTTTAGGTGAGAAGACACTTTTCATTATGCAAGTAGTGTATCCAGATTTTTAATGCAAATACCACTACTACTAACTCCAAGTTATGAGTCAGGTAGTTGCACTCATGCTTTTTTAACTACCTCGATGCATAGGCAACTAATTTTCCACCTTGCATCAATACACATCTAAGGTTAGTGTAAGATGCATCGTTATACAACACATACTCTTTTCTCGACTCAGGATGAATTAACATGGGAGCTTGAGATAACATCACCTTTAGTTTTTTAAAGCAAGCTTGTTGCTTATTCGTCCATTTAAATAGAACATTCTTCCTCAACAATTTGGCTAGAGGAGCAACAATTAGAGAAAACCCTTTAACAAATTTACGATACTACCTCACTAAACCAATGAAACTTTGGATTTTGAAAATATTTTTGGTTTTTTTCTATTCTAGAATAACCTCTATCATTTTTGGGTTTACACGAATACCCTTTGTAGATACCATATGACCCAGAAACATGACTTCCTTAAACCAGAATTCACACTTGCTCAATTTGGCATATAGTTTCTTTTAGCGGAGGATTTGCAAAACTATCCTACGATGTTCATCGTGTTCGATTTCAGTTTTAGAATAAACTAGGATGTCACCAATCAACACAACGATGAACCGATCTATGAAGGGTTGGAGCACTCAGTTTATTAGGTCAATGAAGGCGAAAGAGCATTGGTTAATCCGAAAAGCATCACAAGCAACTCGTAACGACCATACTTAGTCCTAAATGCGATTTTAGGCACATTTGCCTCTTTCACCTTTAATTAATATTGCCCAAACCTTAAATCTATTTTAGAAAACACCGTTGCACCACATAATTGGTCAAATAAGTCATCGATCCTAAGTAGATGATATTTATTCTTAATGGTCAGTTTATTCAACTGTCAATAATCAATGCATAGCCTTAGAGAGCCATCTTTCTTTTTTAATAAATAGGACTGGAGCTTCCTACGAAGTGTTGGAAAAACGGGTTTAGAAAATACAACGGAAAATAAATTTAGGGAAAAACTAGAGTTTTAAAAATTTTTCCAGAACAAGATCTTGGTTGTGATACCTAAAGTAATAAACACTTAATCAAAATTGTACCTTTTCGATTCGTATAGGATGGGTGCTTCGACCGAGTAGTCTTCTCTGCTATCCTCAAGCTCACGTCTACCGAGTATGGGCTTGCTTCGAATAAAATTTTTTCACAAAAATTACTAATGGGGTAATTTTGTAATTTCTCTAAACTTTTTGGGACAAGTTGTAAATTATAAAAATATCTCTAGAAATTTTCTGAAATAATCTCTTCAGAGAATTTTCTCTCTAAAACTTTCTCTTGTATTCAAGTGTGTGTAAATAATGACTGAAGGCTCTCTTTATATAGGGAGAGTTTAAAGAGTTCAACTATAATTAAACTTAATCACTTTAATATTAAATTTAATCTAATATTTATCAAGATAAATATTAAATCTTATTAAAATGATAGAATATTTATCTTGTAGATAAACATTAAATTAAATTAAATATTAAGATAATCACTTTAATATTAAATTAATTAAATACTATTAAGATAAGTATTAAATTAAATTTAATATTAAACTATTGAAATAATATTATTTTTAGAATAATTAATTTGAAATCAAATTCTCTAGTAGAGTCCCAGTAGAAGTGTAACTTTTCCATTGCTCAACCACCGATGATCAACCGCCGTTAGCCACCGGAAAGCAGCCGTCGCAGCCACTAGCATTGCTGTGTTCGGTGATGTAGGTGCGACAGCCTTATAGTACCCCGAGCCGATTTGGCTACTACCGGTTTGGTCCAAATCAATAACAACCCGACCAGTCCAATCTAGCCACCGATTGGACCGTCGGCTCAGTTTCACATATCGGGCTCGGTTTGATCAGTTTTTAGGTTTTGGTCTTGGATTTGGGCTCTCAAGCCCAATTTACGATCTCAGATCCAATTTTCAAGTTCAATTACCCATTGGGCCAATTGTTTGAGTCGAAAATTA
This sequence comes from Gossypium hirsutum, assembly GCF_007990345.1. Taxonomy (NCBI): domain Eukaryota; kingdom Viridiplantae; phylum Streptophyta; class Magnoliopsida; order Malvales; family Malvaceae; genus Gossypium; species Gossypium hirsutum. The sequence continues at coordinate 48,282,071 of NC_053442.1, read as the reverse complement.
ACTTAAAAAAACATATTAATTTTAATTAATTTGATTGATTCAATTTTTCTTGATCAAAATTCATTTTCTCAAAAAATCACTTAGATTTTCCAAATTAATCTTTCAAGAAATCTCTTTAATCAAATTCTCTACTTGAAAAATTCTCACGGCCACCTAATTTAATTCCACATTGAATAAATTGACTTAATTAAATTACTTCCAAAGTCGTATAATTTTTTTCTGATTCAAATACAGTCCGATCGATTTCTTGTTGAGCTAGCGGAGGGACCAATTTGACATATACAATTAGGCTTTATTGATTGCAATAATGTCAAGAAGCATCGTTCCGATAATTTGCAATTACTTAATCATGGAGTTAGTCCATAAGAAGTACCATAATTGAAAACTTCTTATTGTATACTCTTTACGAAAGCAATTCATCCAATTGCTTTGTCCAATGATCTCGTCATGTGTGTTACCCTCATATGATATCCTTGATTCCTTTGAGTTAAATCCATTCACTCAATACAATCCTCTTTTATCTCATTGTAACCATTGTGTCTTCTTAATGATTAATATGATCACTATAAACAAATGACTGTGATAAATTGTTCGTTCGAGAACTAGCAACTCGTGGCCACGTTCTATATTTATCAATCCACACAATGCCAATGGGAGGATACCATTAACTCTTTAATTGAGCTATGAAATCTACTGTTGCTAGTAAAGTCATGTCATCCATAAGTCATGTACCCAACATACTGACTATGGGCTCAATTATCTTTAGAGCATAAGCCTCCACTTATAGCAAAGCACATGAGTTGCATACACATGGTTAGTGACTAACTCAGGATTTAGGTAAATCACACCATGAATGTCACAAGTGAATTAATTCACAAATAGATTCAGAATTAATTCATCTTGGGTCCAATCCAATGTATCATTCTACCAATGAATACATCTATGTATTTACTCGTGGAGTCAACTGCTCTGATAGCCAAGACTAGTCATTTCCCCAATTGGAATTGTAGACGACATAATAATCCTTCTCAATATTTGAATCAATTGCTCACTTTGATTATTTTATGGGATCACAAATTCATTTAGATTATATACTGAAGTAAGCTATCTTTCTCATAATGTAAACATTCTTTACAATGCTACTTACCTTCAGTTTGAATTTTAGAAAATCAATGACCTAATATTTGCTTTGTCACAATTTTGCTAAGCATGAAAAATATAAAAGACGTAATAGTGAAATGTGGAATTAAATTTATTTATTTATTCATCGTTCAAATAAATAGAAAATAATTACATGTTTACTACAATATGGACATAGTTCCTAACATGAAGAAACACTGCGTCTAATAAACCCACAATCTAAAAGTTCCTGGAGTTGGACTTTCAATTTTTGAAGCTTTTTAGATGCCCTGCGGTAAGGAGAAATGGACACGAGAGCAGTTCTTGACAACAACTCAATTTCAAATTCTACCTCACAATCTGGATGTAACCCTAGTATCTCCTTGGAAAACACATCTGGGAATTCCCTAACTGTTCGGATGCTATTTATAGTAGAGTTATTTGCATCCACATCCAACACATAGGCTAGATAAGCATCACACTTTTTCTAAACTAATTTTTTGGCGACCATAACTAAGGCTAAATAGTTTCGTCGCTCCTCAACTATAACAATCTCACTACCCTCAATCGTTTTCAAGGTTACTCTTTTAGAATCACAGTATAAGCTAACTTTATGTTCCACTAATCAGTCCATACCGAAAATTAAATCAAAGTCTCCAAAAGATAATTCCATAAGACCAGCTGGAAACACTACACCTTGAACCTCCAATGGACATCTCTTATAGATCTTACTTACAATAATAGTTTATCCTAAACGGCTTACTACGATAACATCGGTAATGGTTCTCTCTACCCCAATACCTTGTTTATTAGACATATTACAAGAAACATATGAATGGGTGGATCCTATGTCAATTAAGGAAAAGTATGAAACTGAATGGATGGTGAAAATACCTGTGATGACATCAGACACATCTCTATCGTCACAATCTCTAACGACATAAACAAGGGCAGACTATCTAGCCTTAGTTTGGATCGTACCCGATTACCCGTTGTGGCATTATTAGAAACCCCATTCTAACATCGACCCCTTGGAGGTAACTGACCCGATCTCTGGTTTTAGGTCTAATTTTGAGCCAGAGGTTGTCCCTGTTCAATCCGACGAGCGCAATCCTTATACCTATGCTTCGTCAATCCACACTTTAGGCAGACACCCAATTTCCTCCAACATTTACCCGGATGAATCTTATTACAATACGAATAGTTCAGAGTCTCACCCCCAAAATTAGCTATCATAGCCCCCTGCCATTGTCTACTCTCTTGAGCTCGTCTTATATGACAAGAATTTGAACCAGTGGAACTAAAATCTCTCTTAGTCAGAACCTTACTTTTCTCTCATTAATAGAAGAATGCACATTGTAATGTCATAATGTTATAATAATTATTTTACATTCATAATTTAATTATATAGCAATTAATATTTTATATGTCTTTAAACGTGTATGTATACTATTTTTTTGAATAGTATGTATACTATTTTATATAATATAAAATGTACTAAATATAATTATGTCAAATTTAAAAAATAAATTCATATCATAATATTTATTTTAATTATATAAATATTTAAAAGGGATAATTCCAAATCTAGAAATTCTGATAACTCCATCTTATTGTTCAATTAAGTTTACGAATACAAAGAATAATATGTAAGAGAAACTACATGAGATTTAAGAGAATAAGATGATAAATGAGATATATCTTTCTAATAATTTTTTAAACATAATTAATTTTATTATTAATTAGTATATTTAATTTTATTATTAAGTATTTTATTTAATTGTAGAATTATTTTATTGATATTTATAAGTTATTTATTAGTTTTTATATACTTTAATTACACTTGATGATTAACTTTGATGGTTAAAGAGTAAATTTAGTTATCAAAGGCCATGTGTTTGAATTTTTATATTTTGTATTTTGTAACCAATGCAGAGCGAGTATCTAATTAGGATATTCAATGGATAATGATATTTAATTTGGATTCGGATATGAAAAGACGGGTAACTTGCATATAGTTTTCAGATTAGAATTCTTAGGCAGATTTGCGAATTCTGATAATCCAAAATTTGTAGATATCTGACCCGCTGCCATCCCTACCTCTAGGATACAACAAGTATTAAAACAATATAGAATAGGACAGTGAAAATAACATCAATACTAGTAAAAGTATCAATAAAAATGTATGGGTATTGATACTTACTGATAAGTATCGATACACTTTGTTTAGTGAGCATTTTTTTCACTTTGTTTAAAATGTTTGAAGGGTTTTGAACTTGTCTAAAATATTTCTAAGTGTTCAAATTATTTTTTCAAAGTATTTGGAGTTTTAGAAAGACTTTGAAATGAATTTTACTTTGAGATTAATTCTTTGTTCAAAAACATTTTGTTTGTTATATCAAAATAACTTATCAAATAAAGCTTGGTTTAACAGTTTTCCAACACTTTTGAATATTTTTGTGTGGTAAGATATATCAAAAACCTATTAAAAAACTAATATAGAATTTATATTGCTTTTAATTGAGTTATTATTACTGAGTTAAATATATTATAGTATATTAATGTTCAATGATCATGAAAGTGTGGATGATGGAAGAACATAACCTTGTGAATGACTTTCATGCCAAGTCTCCTTGTCGAAATGCTAATGAAATCTTGAATCTTGATTTGATGGATTTAATATTATGAATGAAATTATTGTTCGTATTGTAGTGAATACTGACTCGGATGTTGTTTCAACTTTGTAAACTTTATTGAAGATGTTATTGAAATAAGGCCTTGGTAGCTTAGGTGAATAGTTAGGACACAATTGGCATGCCAATAAGGGACTCATGTTTTGTTCTTCGGCATTCCTGTTACTTGCACTTCAGTACTCTTGTTCCTTGCACTTTTGGTGCAATCTTGATCTGTTCTTTGGACACTCGTGCTTCAACACTCTTGTTAATATAATTTGGATAATTTGTCCATAATATCCTCTCTTTATTTTCTAGGCATACTAAGGGTTGAAGTTAACTAATTCCGATTCCTGAGAATAACATGGTTGTGGCATGGTAAAAAATTGTACTTTGATAATTTGATGCAAACACTTATATTGTAACACCACTAGCCCGTATCCATCGTCAGATTAGGGCTATAGAGTATTACCAAAAATTAACGACATACAACAGACATTTATTTAACACATAGAAATCATAGCATAACTCATGGCAATATTATTTAAACTCAAGTATATAGCCCCTTATACGAGCCCTCGGGACCCTAAAAATGCATTAGAAACAAGTCAAGACTAAATCAGAAACATATAGGATTTATCGGAAGAAGATGCAAATTTTGAAACTACAGGGGTCACACGATCATGTGACTCACACAGCTGAGACACATGCCAGTGTCTCAGGCTGTGTGAGCATTCGAATTAGGGACACACGGTCGTGTCCCAGCCCTTTTCCGTGCCCATATAACTCTTTGACTTGGGTCACACGGCCAAGACACACGCCCATGTGCTAGGCTGTGTACCCTTCGAAATGGCCTCACACGCCCGTGTGCTAGGTCGTGTACTAGATCGTGTAATTGCATGACTTGTAACCCTTTGGAAGCTACAGGGGTCACATGGCCTTGTCACATGGTCGTGTGTCACACACAGCTGAGACACACACCCGTGTCTTTGGCAGTGTGGACGAAAAATAGGCTATTTCCAAGCCATTTTTTTCACCCAAAGACTAGTCATTTACACAAACCAAAAACACCTATAATCATGCATTCAAAACACACCAAACATGTACATATACAAGCTAAAACATCATAGTAACTAACCATTCAACCAATATGCCAAATTGGCAACTTATTCTCAACAATTAAACTTGATTAAACACATACTAAAATCATCCATAATTCAATCAACCAATTGGACAACTTAAACGCTATATTTTTCATAATGCTCACATACTATTCTCATGCCCAACAAATACCATTATGACCATTTCCACATCTATTATCTATCTTAATAAATTTACCAAATGCCAAACACATTCAAGGTTACTAAAACTAGCCATTAACAACTTTATGTACTATCTCATTCCATACCGACCAACATTTCATAGCATACCAATATACTCACTATTTCACTACCATCATTTTAGTACCTAAATGCCAAAATAACAACCATTTAAAGTACCATATATACATGATATCATATAAACCATTTCATCAACCAAAATAACATATTTACAAGCCACACATAATGACAAATTTCATCAAACAAAGACACTTATACATGTCCTTATAACAATGACTCAAAATCATCAAAATTTACTAATATAACCGATGGATAGTGTGATGTGTCGAAACCATTTTTATTTTTGGAAAAAAAACAAAAAATAGTTGTTGACTTTAAAAAAAACAAAAATTGGGAGTCGCCACCAATCTTTTATTAAGGTGTGATTGGATCACCTAAAAATGACTTTGGTCTACGAGTTTCAGAAAAACGGATTCAGGAGTCAGTTACATACGAGGAAGGATTAACACCCTCGTAACGCCCAAAAATTGGTACCAAAATGATTAATTAATGTCTTAAAGTCTAGAGTTAAAAAAAATGTGATCCTTAATTAAATTAAATTATTTATTAATACTTTCTCATTTTGAAAAAAAGGAAAATATCACACCTAATGCGTTAGGGCACAACATTTTATTCTCTTCAAGATGAGTTACTCTAAAAAACTCATGTAATAAAATTTAAGAAAATATCTAATTGTTTAAAATTTATGAAGAAATCGCAGCCCAATACGTTAGGGCACAATTTCCTAAAATCCCAAATGTAAGACCCAATTTTTGCCCGGGCCCAGGCAAACAGAAACAAACCCAAACAGTCCAAAGCATACTTAGCAGGCCAAAAAAATAAAAACCTAGCCCAAACAGCAATAACATTTTTGGCAAAAAGTTGCCTCCCCCAAACCCTAGCGCCGCATGCCTCGCGTGGCCTCTTCGTCTGCAACTCCTAGTCGCTCGCCTCTAACGCACGTCGCCTCCTCCGCATGCCCGGACATCTCTGAAACCTGCAAAGAAGAGTGAATCCAAAGCAGTAGAAGAACACAAAGAAATAAAGAGCAAACAAATAAAAAGATAAAAAAAAACAGTTTGTGATGGCCTATAAAAACAAGAAGAGCCATTTTTGTATCTTCTTCTTCAGCTTTGGCAAACATTAATAAAAAGAAACAAAATACCATTTTTCATAGAAAGAAACTTATATTTCTGTTCATTTTGTCTGATTCTCTTATCTTTTATTTTTTATTTTTTATTTTGGTTTTCGGTACTAAATAAAAAACAAAAACGAAATAAAAGAAAAGGGTTTTGAAGTACCTGTCCCTCGCGATGCGCCGCCGTTGGAGGCCTCCATCCGTTCGGCCGAGTCATGGAAACCCCTAGGGTTTCATTCGGGGCTTCGCTGAGAAGGGAAGCAGTGAAGTCGAAAGGCCCTTTTCTATTTTCCCTCTTCATTTTCTAGTTTAAAAACACCAAAATCAAGTTTATTTTGTCTTAAAAAGGGAGATCTTTTAAAAACTTGGGTTTTGGTCGCTTTTGGCTTTCCGGCACGGCGGTGTTACGGCAGAGATGCGGCAGAGCCGCCGCGAGTGCTCGCCGGAGTCTTGGCCGGATGTGTGTGTTGAGAAAATGGGAGGTTGAGAGCGTTTTTAGATTTTTTTGGGTGAAAAAGGGTGCAAATGAAAGTAAAATTTTTTTTTGGGGGTTTAAGTAATGAAACCGAAACGACGCTGTTTCGATTTGGCCCCCCAGATGCCAAAACGGCGTCGTTTTGGGGAGGCGGTCCAACCCGACCCGATGGCCAGAGGATCCGCGCGTTTGAAAGCCAAAAGGGATATTTGCGCTGCGGGTCCTTCCGCTTTGTCGCGCGCTTTCAATTGGACCCTTTTTTGTTCCTTATATTACGTTTCTTAATTTGCCCCATGTTTTTTCGTTTATTTCATTTCAGTCCTGAGTCACACCTCTTATTTATTTACAATTTGGACCCCCCAGATTTTGGTTTGATTTTAATTTCATCCTTTAGTTCATTTATTTACTTTTAAAAAAAAGAGAAAGAGAGTTCCTTTATTATTTATTTTAAGTTATATATATTATTTACCTAATATTTTTCTTATTATTTGTATTATTTGATTTAAGTCAATATAAATACATGCATGCATTTTTATAATACACGTACATATTTTTCCCAATTTATATGTATACATACTCATACATATATTCTTTATATTCTATAATCTATATACATTTTTTATTTATTTTCATATATATATACATACGTACTCATATATTTTTGTCTATATGCATCTTTCTATTTTCACGAATATATACATACTTATATGTATTTTTTATATTTTATAATTTTTATGTACATATATATATTTCTTTTAAATACATATATACTTTTTAGGTTTTATAATTTTAAAATACATATATACGTGCATACTTTTGACATTTTTTAATATATAAATTATCATTATTTACTTACTTATATTTTTTATTATTTTCAAACTTTGATGTGTACTTACATATATATCTTCTTACATTCTTTATAATTTTATCTATTTACGTTTTCATCATTATTTTAAAATATTTTAATCTCACTTGCTTATATGCTTGTTTTCTTGTATGTTGTTGACTTGTCCTTTTTTATTTATCTTATCTTTGATGCTGTTGCTCGTATTATTATTTTACTTACATCATTATCATTGTTATTCCATTACATCCATTTTTACTCAGATTTATAAAAAAGGAAGATTTCGAAAATAAAAGTAATACTCGGTATTTAGAATCTTTGAGAGGATTGAGCCCTAACGTGTTGGGTTCCAATTTTCTTCGTCGAATCTAAATAATCTAGAATCCTCTTTAATAAAAAAACATAAATAAAAAGCTCATTATCGGGAATTCAATACGTTGTGTCCTAACGCATTGGATGTGACACGTTGTTTTCTCGAGACGAGGATTTTTCAAAGAAATAATAAAGGCAATATTTTGCATTTAGAAACTCGAGAAGTCGTGCCCTAACTTACTGGGTTCCAATTTTTCTCACGTTAAACCTAAATAACTGAATATCCTTTTAAAATTGAATTAAATGAGGTTTAAATCAAAAATAAAAGGCAAGCTTACTCTCAAAAATACGAGGTGTCGTGTCCTAACTTACTAGATGTGACATCTTGTTAATTCGAGATAAGAAGGCATTTTTCATTTTGATTTATTTGAGTAATTTTTAAAATAACACAATATAAAGAGGGGTCGTATTTTTAAATTCTTTTCGATTTTTTAGTTTTCGACACCAAGATATTAAATAATCAACTAGGTACCAATTTTGGGCGTATCGAGGGTGCTAACCCTTCCTCGTGCGTAATCGACTCCCGAACCTGTTTTTCTGAATTTCGTGGACCAAAGTCGTTGTTTTAATAAAATCTAAATCGTTTATTAAAAACAACTGTTTTACGAGGTGACCCGATCACACCTCATCAAAAAAGATTGGTGGCGACTCCTACATTCAATTTCATTTTTCAAAACCCAAGTCGACCCCGTTTTCCCAAAAAATGGTGTCAACAGCTTGGCGACTCCGCTGGGGACGTAAACACGAGAGTCAAGCCATGAGTTGATTACTTTTTGACTTTTTATCGAAAATTGAAAATTTGGTTTAAATTTACGATCCGTTCATTGCATTTGATTCGTCTTTATTACGATCTTCATCATTGTGCTTTCATAGTTGTTGTGTTGGTTTAAGTCTTGATAGATTTATGCATTGCATTGCATGACCGTTGGTCACACCTTTTAAGTGGGAGTGAGAAGATATTTCTTTCGTGAGGTCTTCACCTCTGTGTAGGAGAGCGGATCGCTTTCGGGATACATCCGTACGTATGTCTTTGTGAGATTTTCATCTCCGTGCAGCCATAGGGAAATGTATTCCCCTGAACCGAACTCAGTCCGTATGAGCCTATAATGGGTGAGGATCGAGGAATCTGCTGGTTCGGGTACCTTCGCTTTAGAGCCAAACCACATGTAGTGAACCTAAGAGCCCACCCTAGGAAGAACCACTTCAAACCCCTGGTGGTCACCCGAGTAGGTGTTCTATTTATTCTTGCTTGCTTTTGCTTTGTACTAACCTGTTGTCTTTTTGGTTATGATTGCATTGCACTTTCATCATAAAAAAGAGGTGTTGATTCACGTTCAGTTGCTAAATAGAGAGCTTGTCATAAGAAAATGGGTTTTTTGATAAAGTGGATGACAATACGGTTGTCCGAATATAGTCCAAGAAAACGTAATAAGAGAAGGATGATAGTTTAATGGAGGACTACACGACTATTGCTCCGTTGTCTGAGGATTCAAGCTGACAAGGATTATTCGAGAGCTGCTGAAATTTATTAAAGAGAAGCTAACGAACATCACGAGAATGAGTGAGCAACGAGTCGCGGCCCGGATCAAGCAAAAAAGGAGATAGAAGAGATGTTCCTTTTGAAGAGTTCGTGAGATTTATCTTAACGCTCGAATGAAGAAGAGGATCGAATGTCTCTGCCTATGAGGGCAGAACCGTATATATATCCATTTTATGTAAAGAGATTTGTTTTCTAGCAAAGTTGTTCTCATAGAATTGAATCAAGAATCAACGTCTCTTTTTGCATTCATGCATCTGCATTACATTTCGTTGCATACAAAAAATTTCCTAAAATCTAAAAAGTGCATTGAGTTCAGAACTGTAGTACAGAGCCAGATAGATGATAAAGAATTGGAATTCTTTGAATATATCGATAGTTTGGAAGGTAAAGATGTTTGTACCTTTGAGGAAGAAACTAAGAAAAAACTATCAGGAATTTGTTTCTACATCCTTAGAGGCGTTCTGGACAACGGGACTGTGGAGGAGATTCTTGTGTTTTCAGGACCAGTTCAGAGTAATATTCAGAACACTCTTATTACTCTAAGCCTGGGAGCAATAGAAAATCCTTTTGTGAAAAAGGCACATGTCTACTATTCTTTATTTCAACGAAATGCATCTTTGTGTCTTGTTTTGGCAAACATTCTTTTGTTCCTTCCATTTCATTCATACTCATACCACAAAAATAATTCCCCTTTGATTCATTGGTTCTTTGAGTCTTCTTTCGTTCCTTAGAACAGGTCTCCAGATATCAATGATATGAGCAACACTGCTATTGACTCAGAACTTTCTTTTGAGCAAGATATGTGTCTAGAGGAACCTCAAAACTTCGAAGATGATCGAGGCTATAGCTTATCTCCTGATTTGTTAAGGATGGTAAAGCAAGTCAAAAAACAGATCCTACCTTACAAAAAAATCAGTTGGAAATTGTGAGCTTAGGAGAAGAGAAAAAGGTGAAAATCAAAGCTTGTATCACTGCAGAGACAAAGCGGGACGTTATTGAGTTACTCTGAGAATTCAAAGATGTTTTCGCATGATCAAGATATGCCTGAGCTAGTAAGACGTGTGGATGCTGTTGAGGCTAAGAAAGTATTAAAAAATGTCCATAAGGATGTCTTAGGAACACATGCATTGATTTTGCAATGGCCAAGTAAATCATGAGATTTAGGTACCGCTAGTCCACCATGGAAGAGGATTGCATCAGTTATACCAAGAAACGCCACAAGGGCCAAATTTACGAAGACAAGATTTATGTGCTTCCTTTATCTCTTCATGTTATGACTTTTCCATGGACTTTCTCTATGAGGGGCATGGATGTCATTGGGCCGACCTCGCCAAAAGCTTCTGGCAGTTATCGATTCATCTTTGTGGTCATGGATTACTTCATAACGTGGGTAGAGGTTGTTTCATATGCCAATATCACAAAGCTGACAATCAGCAAATTGCTTGAAGAATCATATGTCAATATGGAATGCCAAAAAGGATCATATTAGACAATACATTGAATTTGAACAACCGCACGACATCAGACGTTTGCAGTCTGTTCAAGATTAACACCATGTCGCCCCAAAATGAACGGTTCAGTGGAGGCAAAAAAAACCAAAAACACAAAAACAAAAAAAGAACAAAAGAGAAAAAAAACAAAAAACCTTTACTGGGGCACCTCATTTCTCATTGGTATATGGAATAGAGGCAGTCTTACCCATCGAAGGTGATATTTCTTCCCTTCGAGTCTTGTTAGAGTTGAAGTTGGATGAAGCAGAATGAATCCAAGCCCGATATGATTAGTTAAATTTGATCGAAGAGTAAGGGTTGAAGGCTATCCGTCATGGTCGGATGTACCAAAAGCGAATGATACGAGTTCACCAAAAAGGTTTGCTCCAGAGAATTCTATGAGGGGGAGATGATATCGAAGAAGATCCTTCCCATACAAAAGGACTTCAGAAGAAAGTGGATGCCAAACTAGAAAGGACCTTATGTTAAAGGCCTTATCTGAAGAAGCGTCGATATTGACCAGGATGGATGGCAAGAACTTGCCTAATCTTGAGATTTCTGATTCAAGCAATAAATACTTCACTTGAAAAAAACAAACGAAAAAAAAAGAAAAGAAAAATGAAAAAGAAAAAGGAGAGGCCAAGGTGAAAACCCGCAAATGGCACCTTGAGACCAAAGGGGTTTTGAATTGAAAACCTAAAAGTGGGCAGTTCAAATTTCGATCAAAGGCGGGGCATGCGGTAGTCTTGCCCTCTCTGAATTATTAAGAAGGAGAGATGCTACATCTTGGGGCATCAACAAAGTCTTCTAGGACTCCTAAACACATATCAGGTTCAAAAAGGTCCTCAAGGAGTTTGGGGCAGAGAATCTTATGCTACGATATCTGGGGCACCTATTTCCATTTTATTCATTTTTTGTATTTTTAAAAAAATACGCCATATTGATTAATTTATTCTCATTCTAGCAAAAATTTGTTATCTTGATTGATTCATTCATTTCGAGCTTTGTTCTCAACAAAACTTCATCTTGTCCATTTTGATAATATTTTTCAAGCATTTTTCATTGAAATAACAATTAATGGGCTGTTAATATTCAAGCAAAAGGAGTTTTGCATATTACTCTGAAAGTTTCTAAATAATACTGAACCTAAAACAGGATTATTGTTTGGAACACACGAAGACTATCCTTTCGGATTTTGTTGTTCAAGCATGGATTGAACAAAAACGAAAAAATATCATGTTGGTGACAAGACTTCAATGAATAAATGAGCAATGACTGCCGGGTAATAAGAAGAGGTTCCTCGGAAGAGAAAGTACTACAATTATGCATAAATATTTGGTATGATTCTCTGGGAATGGTGTAGGAGACCAAAGAGATTCAGATCCTGTATCCCTGAATTACAGTGGGAGAGGATTGAGAATGAGTCAGATCTTATACTCAATGAGAGGAAGATGGCTCGAATTTTATGTCCCAAATTTACAGAGGACTTAACCTTGAAGATTACAACGGATTGAACTTTGAAGATTACAGTAGGGGCAATCTGGTTAAGTAAGAGATGAGTGTTACCAGCCGAACAAGATGGTGTTCTGACATGTTGGTAATAGAGCCTTAGTGAATAATGAGCAATCACAACTCAAACATTAAGGGATCATTTCTCATGACATTTCTGCATTCATGCAAATATCATTCATACACATCTAGTTAGGAGTATTTGATTCATCTTGATCATGGCATCCTAATCTCTAGGCATAAGTAGGTCCATGCAATGGATTCTACAGGTCATGTTCCCCAGAGAACAGATCAAAGAAACAGATCCTATACCCCTGATGTTGCAGTAGGATGGTTTGAAGTCATTAAAGCAGATCTTGTCTTCATGTATTGGCGTGAAGTAGATCGAAGATAGCAGGTCCTATCTTCCTATATTGGTAGGAAGTGGATCGAAGATGCAAATCTTGTCTTCCCATACTGGTGGCGAAGTAGATCGAAGAAAGCAGATCTTGTCTTCATGTATTGGCAGGAAGTAGATCGAAGATAGCAGGTCCTGTCTTCCTATATTGGTAGGAAGTGGATCAAAGATGCAGATCTTGTCTTCCCATACTGGTGGCGAAGTAGATCGAAGAAAACAGATCCTATCTCTCTGAAGTTGCAGTAGAGCGGATCATATCAAACTAGCGATGCAGTGGAACAGATTGAAGCTACAACGGTGAATCTTGCTTCCCCGACATTGCAATTTAAAAGATTGAAGCCGCAACGGTGAATCTTATTTCCATGGCGATGCAGTGGGGCAGATTAAAGCTACGACGACAAATCTTGCTTCCCTGATATTGCAATTTAAAAGATTGAGGCCGCAACGATGAATCTTACTTCTCAGGCAATGCAGTGGATCAAATTGAAGCTACAACGGCGAATCTTGTTCCCCGACATTGCAATTAAAAAGATTAAAGCCGCAACGGTGAATCTTACTTCCCTGGCAATGCAATGGAGTAGATTAAAGCTACGACGGCAAATCTTGCTTCCCCGACATTGCAATTTAAAAGATTGAAGCCGCAACGGCGAATCTTACTTCCCTGGCGATGCAGTGGGTCAAATTGAAGCTACAACGGCGAATCTTGTTCCCTGACATTGCAATTAAAAATATTGAAGCCGCAACGGCGAATCTTATTTCCCTGGCGATACAGTGGAGCAGATTAAAGCTACAACAACGAATCTTGCTTCCCCGACATTGCAGTTAAGCGGATTAAAACCACAGATCTTATCTCCCTAAGCAGTAGTGGAGCAGATCGCATGAAGTCTTATCTCCCTAAGCAGTAGTGAGCAGACAAAAAAAACCAATCCTATCTCCCTAAAGTTGCAGTGGAGTGAATTAAAACCAAGATCTTATCTCCCTAAGTAGTAGTGAAGCAGATCACATCCAGTCTTATCTCCCTAAGTAGTAGTGGAGCAGACAAAAAAAAATCATCCTATCTCCCTGAAGTTACAGTTGAGCGGATTAAAACCACAGATCTTATCTCCCTAAGCAAAAGTGGAGCAGATCGCATCAAGTCTTATCTCCGTAAGCAGTAGTGGAGCAGACGAAAAAAACCAATCCTATATCCCTAAAGTTGCAGTGGAGCGGATTAAAACCATAGATCTTATCTCCCTAAGCAGTAGTGGAGCAGATCGCATCAAGTCTTATCTCCCTAAGCAGTAGTGGAGCAGACAGAACCACAGATCTTATCTCCCTAAGCAGTAGTGGAGCAGACAGAACCACAGATCTTATCTCCTTAAGCAGTAGTGGAGCAGATCGCCTCAAGTCTTATCTCCCTAAGCAGTAGTGGAGCAGATCGCCTCAAGTCTTATCTCCCTAAGCAGTAGTGGAGCAGGTTAAAGATACAAGTCTTATCTCTCTGAAGTTGTAGTGGAGTACACTAAAATCACAAATTTCATACCCATGGAGTTGCAGTAGAGTAGATTGAACTTACATCTCTCTAAAGATGCCGTGAAGTGGATTAAAGCGACAAGACACAGTGGACTTGAATGAGGCTACTTGAAGAAGAAAGGCACCAAGAAGTCAAGACTCGGCGAGACCGAGCAAAATTGGTCTTTTTCAATCTTTGCTCCATTCCCGTTACACGACAATGAGCAAAGAGGGGCAGCTGTAAGACCCAATTTTCGCTCGGGCCCAGGCAAACAGAAACAAACCCAAACAGCCTAAAGCACACTTAGCAGGCCAAAAAAATAATAACCTAGCCCAAACAGCATTAACATTTTCAGCAGAAAGTTGCCTCCCCCAAACCCTAGCGCCGCATGCCTCGCGTGGCCTCCTCGCCTACCACACCTAGCCGCACGCCTCTAACGCACGTCGCCTCTTCCGCATGCCCTGACATCTCTGACACCTACAGAGAAGAGTGAATGCAAAGCAGTAGAAGAACACAAAGAAATAAAGAGCAAACAAATAAAAAGATAGAAAAAAACAGTTTATGATGGCCTATAAAAACAAGAAGAGCCATTTGTGTATCTTCTTCTTCGGCTTCGGCAAACAATAATAAAAAGAAACAAAATACTTATTTTCAGAGAAAGAAACTTATATTTCTGTTCTTTTTGTCTGATTCTCTTATCATTTATTTTTTATTTTTTATTTTGGTTTTCGGTAAAAAATAAAAAAACAAAAATGAAATAAAAGAAAAGGGTTTTAAAGTACCTGTCCCTCGCGGTGCATCGCCATTGGAGGCCTCCATCCGTTCGGTCGAGTCGTGGAAACCCCTAGGGTTTCATTCGGGGCTTCGCTGAGAGGGGAAGCAGTGAAGCCGAAAGGCCCTTTTCTATTTTCCCTCTTCATTTTCTAGTTTTAAAACACCAAAATTGAGTTTATTTTGTTTTAAAAAGGGAGATCTTTTAAAAAATTGGGTTTTGGTCGCTTTTGGCTTTCTGGCACGGCGGCGTTACGGTGGAGATGCGGCGGAGCCGCTGCGAGTGCTCGCCGGAGTCTTGGCCGGATGTGTGTGTTGAGAAAATGGGAGGTTGAGAGCATTTTTAGATTTTTTTGGGTGAAAAGGGGTGCAAATGAAAGTAAAAAAAAATTTGGGGAGTTTAAGTAATGAAAGCGAAACGACGCCGTTTCGGTTTGGCCCCCCAGATGCCAAAACGGCGTCGTTTTGGGGAAGCGGTCCGACCCGACCCGATGGGCAAAGGATCCACGCGTTTTAAAGCAAAAAACGTACATATTTTTCCCAATTTATATGTATACATACTCATACATATATTCTTTATATTCTATAATCTATATACATTTTTTTATTTTCATATATATATATACATACGTACTCATATATTTTTGTCTATATGCATCTTTCTATTTTCACGAATATATACATACTTATATATATTTTTTATATTTTATAATTTTTATGTACATATTTATATTTCTTTTAAATACATATATATTTTTTAGGTTTTATAATTTTAAAATACATATATACGTACATACTTTTGACATTTTTTTAATATATAAATTATCATTATTTACTTACTTATATTTTTATTATTTTCAAACTTTGATGTGTACTTACATATATATCTTCTTACATTCTTTATAATTTTATCTATTAACGTTTTCATCATTATTTTAAAATATTTTAATCTCACTTGCTTATATGCTTGTTTTCTTGTATGTCGTTGATTTGTCCTTTTTTATTTATCTTATCTTTGATGCTATTGCTCGTATTATTATTTTACTTACATCATCATCATTGTTATTCCGTTACACCCATTTTTAATCAGATTTGTAAAAAAGGAAGATTTCAAAAATAAAAGTAATACTCGGTATTTGGGATCTTCGAGAGGATTGAGCCCTAACGTGTTGGGTTCCAATTTTCTTCGTTGAATCTAAATAATCGAGAATCCTCTTTAATAAAAAAACATAAATAAAAAGCTCATTATCGGGAATTCAATACGTTGTGTCCTAACGCATTGCATGTGACACATTGTTTTCTCGAGACGAGGATTTTTCAAAGAAATAATAAAGGTAATATTCCGTATTTAGAAACTCGAGAAGTCGTGCCCTAACTTACTGAGTTCCGATTTTTCTCGCGTTAAACCTAAATAACCGAATATCCTTTTAAAATTGAATTAAATGAGGTTTAAATCAAAAATAAAATGCAAGCTTACTCTCAAAAATACGAGGTGTCATATCCTAACTTAGTGGATGTGACATCTTGTTAATTCGAGATAAGAAGGCATTTTTTATTTTGATTTATTCGAGTAATTTTTAAA
Source organism: Gossypium hirsutum (assembly GCF_007990345.1). Taxonomy (NCBI): domain Eukaryota; kingdom Viridiplantae; phylum Streptophyta; class Magnoliopsida; order Malvales; family Malvaceae; genus Gossypium; species Gossypium hirsutum. The sequence continues at coordinate 48,265,291 of NC_053442.1, read as the reverse complement.
ATAACACAATATAAAGAGGGATCGTATTTTTAAATTCTTTTCGAGTTTTCAGTTTTCGACACCAAGATATTAAGTAATCAACTAGGTACCAATTTGGGCGTATCGAGGGTGCTAACCCTTCGTGCGTAATCGACTCCCGAACCTGTTTTTTCTGAATTTCGTGGACCAAAATCGTTTTTTTAATAAAATCTAAATCATTTATTAAAAACAACCATTTTATGAGGTGACCCAATCACACCTCATCAAAAAATATTGGTGGCGACTCCCACATTCGATTTCATTTTTCAAAACCCAAGTCGACCCCGTTTTCCCAAAAAATGGTGTCAACACCAAACATTCAATATTTCCTTTATTTTTTTTAAAAAATCTTTGTCTCGAGAAATCGACGAGTCACATCCAATACGTTAGGACACAACATATTGGATTCCTGATAACAAGTTTTATTTTGTTTGATTAAAGAGCAATCCTCGATTGTTAGATTTTACAAAGAAAATCGGAACCCAATACGTTAGGGCTCAATTTTCTTGAAAATTCTAAATACGAGTATTATCCCTATTTTGAAAAGTTCTATTTTTAAAATTGAGTAAAAAGATGACGTAATATTATAATATATATATGCCACAATAATAAATACAATAATAATAAATATAACAATGTCATAGAAATAATGTATATAAATAAATAAATGAAACTAATATACATAAAAAAAATAAACGATCACATGCAAAGTATTAAATAAACGAGCAAAATAATATAAATGAAAACACAAATGAATAAACAAATGAAAGAACTAAATAAAAAATAAAGAATAAAATGTACATAATATATACATTGAATTTTAAAAAAAAACATGCACGTGGATTTACATATAAAATCTAGAATTATAAAATTTATATATAGCAAAATCTATAATGTATTTATGAAAATATAGAAAAATACATAATTAGACGTATATATATAAAATAATAATAAAAATAAAATAAAAAATAAGTAAATATTTAATCATTTTAAAAACATAAATATATACGTATAAATATAAAAATATTCATTTAAAAAAACAAATATAGAAAAATATTTATTAAAAAATAGAAATATATATGCATATATAGATAAGAAAAATTACATATATATATATATAAAATAATTACATTATCAATTAATTTAAAAATAAAGAAAATAAAAAAGGGACTAAATTTAACTGTAGACAAAAATCTGGGGCAAATCCGCAAATAATAGAAGACTGGAGAACCATATTGAACGCGTAAAGAACACAAAGGGGCTAGAAAGGAAATTATCCCTTCTCCTCTAAAACGGCATCGTTGCAAATTGGACCAAATTGATATTGAAATAAATAAAAGGGTAAATCTAAAAAATAAAAAAAGACTTAATTGAAATATATTAAAAAGCGGAGGGGCTAAAAGCGCAATTTACCCCCCGCTTAAAAACACGGATCCTAGGCCGAGTCGGGTTGGATTCGGGTCGGCCTCCCCAAAACGACGCCGTTTTGGGCGTCTGGGGGCTCTCCAAAACGGTATCGTTTTGATACCCTATAAAAGCCCCCAATTCTCCACAAAAAAATCATTCGATGCCTTTTTTTAAAAAAACCAAAACCCCTTTTAAAAAAAACTCTCCTTCCCCATTCGTCTGGTCAGGGGTCTGGTCATCGGCCACCGCGTCGGCCGCCGATCTCTGGCGACGGCGCCGCCGTCTGTGGTGGCTGGAAAAGGGGAAAAAGCCCTATTCGGTCCCCTCGACTTGTCCACGCCCAGATCTAGGCTCAAAAATCCCAAAATCAACAAAAAAAACTAAAAAAACCTAGAAACCTTTCGGCTTCTTGCCGTCTGTCATCGGAGATAGACCTCGGCCTTCCCAACGGAGTTACAGAGGCAAATAAAAGTAAGTTTTTTTTTACTTTTGTTTTATTTTATTTCAATAAAAAAACAATAGAAAGAAAATAAAGACTAAACTAGAGCCAAAAATATCTACCTTTGTTTTCGATTTGGCTCTCTGTTTGTATGCTGTGAAAATATTTGCTTTCTTTTTTATTGATTTTTTTCGGATCCTCGTTACAATATTTTAAGATTGCTTTTATAGAAATCGTGAAACAAGAAAAAATAGAAAGAAATCTTCTAATATCTGCTTGATTCGATTTCAATATTTTCTTGCCATATACTACTTTGTTTCTTCTTTGCTGTGCAGGTACAAGGCTCGTGCGAGGCGGCACGGATGCTTGGTTGCGGCGCGAGGCTTACCCTAGAAAACTAAGGGTTTTTTTGTTTTAAAACTGTTTTGGGCCTGTGTTTGTGATTGGGCCATTGTATTTTAGTTCATTTCAGTTTGGGCCATATAAGCCCACTTGTAATTTGGACTACTTTATTTTCTTCATGTAGGCTGGGTAAAATTTAGGTATTTCTGTTGCCTCTCTTTTCTTATTATCGTGTAATGGGAACGGAGCAAAGACTTTAAAAATGCCCAATTTTACCCGGTCGTGCTGGACTTTGGTACTCTTCTTCTTCAAGTAGCCTCATTCTTTCCTACTGCAGTTTCAGAGGTATAGGAATTAGCGCTTCAATTTACTCCACTGCAATGCCAGGGAGATAGGATGTGTATGTTATAGTTTCTCAAGAGGACAAAAATTTGTTATCTTTAATCTACTCCACTACAACTTCAGGGAAATAAGACTATATGCGATCTGCTCTCTGCAGCTTCAGAGAGATGAAATCTGTAATTTTAATCCGCTCCACTGCAACTTCAGGGAGATAGGATTATATGCTTTAATTTGCTTCACTGCAGCTTCAATCTGCTTTGCTACAACGCCAAGGAAGTAAGATTCGTCGTTGCAGCTTCAATCTTTTAAGTTGCAATGTTGACGAAACAAGATTCACTGTCGTAGCTTTAATCTGTTCCATTATACCGCCAGGGGAGTAAGATTCACCGTTGTGGCTTAAATATGCTCCACTGTAATGTCAAAGAGATAAGATTCGCTGCCCACAGCTTCAATCCGCTCCACTTCAGCTAATCCAAACCTTAACGCCAAGGAGATAAGATTCGACGTCATGGCTTCAATCTACTCTGCTATAACACTAGGGAAATAAGATTCGCCGTTGCGGCTTCAATCTTTTCAATTGCTACGTCAAGGCGATAAGACTAATGTCTTCGATCTGCTTCACTGCCAGTACAGGAAGGCAAGATCTGCTATTTTCGATCTACTTCACGCTAATACATGTAGATAAGATCTGCTTTCTTCGATCTACTTCGCCACCAGTATGGGAAGACAAGATCTGCATTTTCGATCCACTTCGCTACCAATATTGGAAGACAGGATCTGCTATCTTCGATCTACTTCACGCCAATACGGGAAGATAAGATCTGTATCTTCGATCCACTTCGCTACCAATATAGGAAGACAGGATCTGTTATCTTCGATCTACTTCGCCACCAATATGGGAAGACAAGATCTGCATCTTCGATCCACTTCGCTACTAATATAGGAAGACAAGATCTGTTATCTTCGATCTACTTCACGCCAATACATGAAGACAAGATCTGCTTTCTTCGATCTATTTCGCCACCAGTATGGGAAGACAAGATCTGCATCTTCGATCCACTTCACTACCAATATAGGAAGACAAGATCTGCTATCTTCGATCTACTTCATGCCAATACTTGAAGACAAGATCTGCATCTTCGATCCACTTCGCTACCAATATAGGAAGACAAGATCTATTATCTTCGATCTACTTCACGCCGATACATGAAGACAAGATCTGCTTTCTTCGATCTACTTCACCACCAGTATGGGAAGACAAGATCTGCATCGTCGATCCACTTCGCTAATATAGGAAGACAGGATCTGCTATCTTCGATCTACTTCACGCCAATACATGAAGACAATATCTGCTTTTTTTTTAGCATACTCCATTGTTGCCTAGGGAGATAAGGCTTTATGATTTCACTAATCTGTTTTTTGTTAAACATGACATGTATGATGAACCCAATTGTGCCTAATATGAGGATGGCATGATAAAAAATGCATCAAATGATCTTAACCAGACATGTATGAATGGTGTTTGCAAGAGTGTAAAATGTTTTTTTTACTACTGTAACGCAAGGGTAGGAATATATGGCTTTTCCTCAATCCTCTCCTATAAAATTTCAAGGATCTAAATCTTTCTAGTCCTTTATACTATTCCCAGGGTGTCGTACCAAAGGCTCACGCAAAAATGAAGGCTCTCTTCTCCGAGGGAACTTCTTCTTATTCCTTGGTGATTGAAGTTTTGTCGCCAAGCCAGACTTCTTGTCATCTCAACAAAATTCGAAAGAACAGTCCTAATTTAGACTTTCTCTTCTTAGATATTTTGATTTTAAGCCTGGTGCATTCTAAACAATAGTCATGTTTCAGGTTACTAAATTATTTAAAAATTCCCGAAGTAATATGCAAAACTTCTTTTGTGAAAGTTTATTAGTCCATCAATCATTATTCTAATGAGACATCTTTTCAAAAATAATGACTAGGGCATAACTCGAAAAATAGAAAAGGAATTTATTGATAACAAGTGTCTTGAAAAGAAAAAGATATTCAAGAACAATGAAGAATAAAATATTACAAGAACAAAAAAATTCTATATAAGTAATATGAAGACTAGGTGCCTTGGATATCACGCTTGAACTTCTCTGTGCAAACTAAGAATCGTTTTGAATTTAACATGTGTTTAGGAGATCCACAGTACTTTGTCGAGACCTCATGATGTCGCATATCATTTCCCTGTTGATTTAGGTATAGCAAGATCACCACATGCCCCAATCTGATCAATGTTTGAGCTACCCTTTTCGGGTTTTCAATTCAAATCCCCTTTGGTCTCAAGGCGCCCTTTGCAGGTTTACCTTGGCCTCTCTACTTTTTTTATTTAAAGTGCCTTTTGCGGGTTTTCACTTTGATTCTTTCTTTTCCTTCAAGTGAAATATTTCTTGACTGAATCTGAATTTATAGGATTCGGTAAGTTTTTACCATCTATTTCACCCAAAATCAAAGCACCTCCAGAAAAAGCCTTTTTTACAACATAAGGTCCTTCCCAGTTTGGCATCCATTTCCCTCTGAAATCCTTTTGTAAAGGGAGGATCTTTTTCAACACCAAGTCTCCCTCATGAAATTCTCTGGGACAAACCTTTTTGTTATAAACTCGCATCATTCGCTTCTGATACATTTGACTATGATGAATAGCTTTTAGTCTTTTCTCTTCTATCAGGTTCAACTGATCATACCGAGATTGGATCCATTCGGCCTCATCCAATTTTAATTCAGCCAATACCCGGAGAGAAGGAATTTCAAATTCAATGGGTAGGACTGCTTCCATCCCAAAAACCAAAGAAAAAGGTGTTGCTCCAGTAGAAGTCCTGATAGATGTTCGGTAAGCAAGAAGAGCGAATGGTAACTTCTCATGCCAATCCTTGTAAGTTTCAGCCATTTTTGCCACAATTTTCTTGATATTTTTGTTGGCCGCATCTACTGCACCATTCATTTTCGAACGATACGGTGATGGATTATGATGTCTAATATTGAACTGGTTGCAGACTTCCGCTATCGTGCTGTTATTCAAATTTAGCGCATGTGAGATATGATCCTTTCAGGCATTCCATATCGACATATGATCTCTTTCTTCAAAAACTTACTGACTGCTGACTTCGTAACATTAGCATATGAGGCTACTTCTACCCACTTAGTGAAGTAGTCAATAACCACGAAAATGAAACGATGTCCATTAGAAGCCTTTGGCAATATTGGCCCAATGAGATCCATTCCCTACATGGGAAAAGGCCACGAAGAAGTCATAACATGAAGAGGTGAAAGAGGTGCGTGCATTTTATCCCCATAAATTTGGCATTTGTGGCACTTCTTGGCATAGTTGGTGCAATCTCCTTCCATGGAGGACCAGTAATATTCGAATCTCATGATCTGTCTGGCCATGGTGAATCCATTGGCATGCGTTCCACAAACACCCTCATGGACTTCTTCTAAAATTTCCTTAGCCTCTACAGCATCCACGCATCTCAACAGTATTCAATCCTTTCCCCTTTTGTATAGGATCTTTCCATCCAAGACATAGTCAATAGCTAGTCTCCTCAATGTCCTCTTATCATTCTTAGTTGTCTGATTAGGATATTCGCGATTCTTCATATATAGCAATATATCTTGGTACCAGGAAGGATTATCATTCTCCACTTCTTCAATACTGTAACAGTGGGTCGGGATCTCATAAATACTATTTGAATGAGCTTCATGTCCTCTAACTGATTTACTTTAATCATGGAGGCTAAAGTAGCAAGAGCGTCAGCCATCTGATTTTCTTCCCGTGGGAGATAACAGAAGGTAATGTTGTCAAACTCTTCAATCAATTCCAAAACCAATATCTGATAACGAATCAACTTGGGGTCTCTCGTTTCCCATTCCCCTTTTAGTTGGTATATCACCAATGCTGAGTCTTCATATACTTCTAATGTCTTAATTTTTCGTTCTATGGCTTCTCGAATATCGATGATGCAAGCTTCATAATCAGCCATATTTTTAGTGCAATCGAAGTCCAATTTACTGGTGAAAGGATGATAATCCCCGTTTGGAGATACCAGGATTGCCCCAATCCGATTGCCTAATGCATTCGAGGCTCCATCAAAGTTCAACCTCCAAGAATGATTTTCTTGGGAGTCCTCTTCAGTATTTGCCACATACATCAAATCTTTATTCGGAAAATCAAAGTCCAGAGGTTCATAATCTTCTAAAGCACTGCTAGCCAAGAAATCTACTATCGTACTCCCTTTGATGGCCTTCTGACTTACATATATTATATCGAACTCGGAGCGCAGGATTTGCCATCTAGCCATTCTCTCATTCAACGTCGTTGACTCCATCATATACTTTAAAGGGTCTAATTTTGAAATTAACCAAGTCGTATGATAGAGTAAGTATTGCCTCAACCTCTTTGTCGTCCAAATCAAGGCACAACATAATTTTTCAATAGACGAATATCTCATTTCACAATCAGTAAATTTCTTACTAAGATAGTATATCGCCCTTTCCTTCTTTCCAATCGCATCATGTTGATCGAACACACATCCCATGGAACTGTCAAACACCGTTAAATAGAAAATCAAAGGTCTATTTGGGCTAGGTGGTGACAGCACTGGAGTATTGGATAAGTATTGCTTTATCTTTTCAAAAGCTTCTTAGCATTCTTCATTCCAAACACCTGGATTATGTTTCTTCAGAAGACGATATGGGGTCACATTTCTCAGTCAACTGTGAAATAACCCGACTAATATAATTCAGTCGTCTTAAGAAACCTCAAACCTCTTTCTGAGTACGTGGTGGCGGTAAATCTCGTATTGCCTTGACTTTGTCTGGGTCAATCTCGATTCCTTTCTCACTAACTATGAAGCCCAACAACTTTCCTGACCTGGCCCCAAAAGTGCATTTTCTTAGATTGAGTTTGAGCTGAAACTTTCTTAGTCTTAAGAACAATTTTCTCAGGACCTACACATGTTTCTCCTCTGTTCTGGATTTGGCAATCATATCATCAACATAAACCTCAATCTCCTTGTGCATCATGTCATGGAACAAGGCTACCATGGATCTTTGATATGTTGGTCCCGCATTCTTTAACCCAAAGGGCATCACTTTATAACAGAATGTTCCCCACAAAGTAATGAACGTGGTCTTTCCCATATCTTCGGGATACATCTTTACCTGATTATATCCTGAGAAACCATCCATGAAAGAAAACAGTGAATATCCCGCCGTATTGTCTACCAACGTGTCAATATGTGGTAATGGGAAGTTGTCCTTTAGGCTAGCCTTGTTCAAATCTCTGTAATCCACGCACATTCGTACTTTTCCATCCTTTTTTGGGACTGGAACGATGTTGGCTACCCATTCAGAATATTTGACCTCCTGTAAAAACCCAGCATCAAACTGCTTCTTGACTTCCTCTTTTATTTTAAGCACAATATCAAGCCTCATCCTTCTGAGCTTCTGCTGAACTGTCTTGCAATCCTTCCTTATGGGCAAGTGATGTACCACAATGTCAGTGCTCAACCCGGGCATATCTTGGTATGACCATTAGAAGACATCTTTGAATTCTTAGAGTAATTCAATGAGGTCTTGTCTTGTCTTTGCAGAAATCTCAGTTCCAATTTTCACCTCTTTCCCTTCTTTCAAGCTCACAACTTCTATTGTTTCCTTGTAAGGTACAAAATTTTTTTTCCTCTTGTTTCACCATCCTCAACAAGTCCAAAGATAAACCACAATCTACGTCATCTTCAAAGTCTTGTGATCCCTTTAAACACATGTTTCGTTCAAAAGGAAACTCTGAGTTTGTAGCAACGTCATTCACGTCATTGATATACAAGTACCTAATATGGTTACAAAAGAATGTATGAATTTATGTACAATTATTTGTGCAATGAAAGAATAATTTAATATACTTACTCGTATGGAAAGAATAAAGAATATTTGCTTGAAGAATTCCAAAGATGTGTTTTATTAAAATAATGATGCTATAACATAAGCCTTTTTCACAAAAGAGTTCTTATTATTTCTAGGCTAAAACAACAAGTTTGTTTTGAATATTACTCTGAGACAGTTCTAAAGACTTCAGGTATTTCTTCCGCAGTCCAATTATCTAGAACACTCCCAGGCTTATAAGGACAAATGTTTGACAAACTTCCTTCTTCCTTTGTACCCTCACAAATGGCATTGATGTGCACATTTTCCAGTGTCTCCTCGATGCTTTCCTCAATTGATATCCTTCTCTCCAAGTGAACAATACCCCAGACACGAAGGTTTTGGATAGGTGAGGAATTATCATCGGCTCCCATTTGATTTCCTCCTTATTTAGATGCGCCTTTCTTCTTTCTTGCCTTCTTTCCAGCTCATTCCTCCTCTGCTCTCTATCTGGTTTGTACCCTAAACCAAAGTTGTCTTGTTTTTCTTTTAGCACTGGAACCCCAATCTTCCCTTGAAGGTATTTCCCTAATCCTCTTCTGGGTAAAGCTCCTTTCCCCAACAACAATTGCAAACCCATCTCTGTAGTTTTGGATATTTTAGGCACCAAAATTTTACTCCCTTCAGGAATAAATGTTGCATTTACAAATTCCAGAGATTGAAAGGACCATTCTACCGCCTCGTCATTGGTTTGCACATACGACGCCTCATTGGATACGGCCTCTATAATATCCTCTTCAGCGTTTATCGTCACCAACCGACCTTCTGACACCAACTTTAATTTTTGATGTAACGATGAAGGTACGGCCCCTCGCCGAATGTATCCATGGTCTCCCTAGTAAGCAATTGTAGGAGAGTTTGATATCCATCACAAGCAAATCCACCTCGTAAACTGTTGGGCCAATCAATTCGTCCCATGACCTTCCTTTCTATACCGTCAAATGCCCTCACTATATTTTGGCATGTTTTCATGTGAGAGCTGTCTATGGGAAGTCTGTTAAGTGTGGATAATGGCAACACATTCAAAGCTGATCCATTGTCAATCAACACTCCTGGCAAAGTATACCCCTTGCATCGTGTAGTGATATGCAAAGCTTTAGTAGATCCCATGCCCCCAGGTGGTATCTCATAATCGTTGAAGAATATGAAGTTATCAGCACTGATATTATTGACCAACCGATCCAATTTATTGACAGAAATATCATTGGCTACATAGGTTTCGTTCAACACCTTTATCAACGCACTACAGTGTACTTCAGAATTCAAGAGCAAGGCTAGTACGGATGTGCGAGCCGGTTGTTTATGCAACTGTTCGACCACACTATACTCACTATGCTTCAAAATTTTGAGGAATTCCATAGCTTCTTCCTTCTTCACTGGCTCATTGATAGATAGCACAGGCTCAACTACTTTCCTTTTTTGTTCCATGGCTATGGCCTTTCCTTTCACAGGTTCTGGATCGGCACTCACACCCTGGTCCTTTGCAGTCTCCTTTCCAGGGACAGTTGTATTGCACTCGTAGTTCCACGGAACCCACTTACTATCTTGGTAAGAAAAAGTTATAGGTTTCTTTATTATGATCCTTGGTGTTACTGGCATTCTCACTTCATTATTCTTTGGTCGCGAAATGATGACCACCAGCTGTGCTACTCTTGGAACCTTCGTGGATTCGGATGTGCAGATAATCCCTTCCTCCTTAACTTCTTCGTAAAACTGCATTTCCTTGTTATCCATCATGCCTTGAACCAAGGCTCTGAATTCTGTACATTCTTGAATCTTATGTCCCTCCTCATGATGGAACTCACAGTAGCTTTCCACCCCTTCAAAGCTTCTCTGTAAAACAAATAATCCCTTTTCTACCATCTTCCTCCAGACCCATCTCAAAGGAATTTTCACTTCTGCAATACCTTCCTTGATTTTTCTACCCATGCTCCCACCTATCATGTTCACTCCATTATGATCAGGTAACGGATTCTCTGTCTTAAGAAAATCATCCAATTTAACAACGCCCATGCTTATGAGTCTTTCAAACAGCTTTTTGAACGCTGTATAATATTCTATGGAATGCCCCACGATTCCCGCATGATAATCGCATTGTGCTTTTGCATTGTACCACTTGGGGTACGGAGGTTGTAGAGGTTCTAAATAAAAAGGAGAAACTACGTGTGCATTGAATAACTTTTGATACAACTCCTTATACGACGTTGGAATGGGCATAAATTGGGGCTTTTCCTTATTTTGCCTTCTGTCAACTCCTTGTTTGTCAACAGCCACCTTTCTCGGCTGATTCACCGTAATCGTCTTTGAATAACTGGCATTATTGACCTTGTTTTCCTTTTTCTTCGAGGCTAACCTTCTACTACTTTCTCCCACATCTATCTTCCCACTTCTGATAGCATTTTCTATCATTTCACCATTCATAATTATGTCGGAAAAGGTTTTAGTAGCACTTCCCAACATGTGAGTAATAAAAGGGGTCTTTAATATGTTAACAAAAAGCATTTTCATCTCTCTTTCTAGAAAAGAAGGCTGACCTTGGACAGCAACCTCCCTCCACCTCTGTTCATATTGCCTAAAACTTTCACGAAGTTTCTTCTCCATATTTTGTAAGGTGATTTTATCAGGTACCATATCAGTCACATGACTATATTGTTTTATGAATGCCTGCGCTAAATCTCTCCATGAATTAATCTTGGTACGGCTCAATTGATTGTACCACTTGGATGCTGCCCCTGTGAGGCTATCCTGGAAGAAATGTATCAGTAGTGGGTCATTATTAACATGTCCAGTCATTCGCCTACAAAACATGGTAATATGAGCTTCGGGGCTACTAGTTCCGTTGTACTTCTCAAACTTTGGCATTTTGAACTTGTATTGGAGTACTAAATCTGGAACCAGGTTCAATTCTTTAGCATCCATCCCATAGTAGCTCTCGGCACATTCCATCGCTCTAAATTTCTCTTCCAGCCACTTGCACTTTTCCTCTAGCTGTTTTGGCAATTCATCGTTTATTTTCTCCTTTTCAGCTGTTTCATCGAAGTTAGGGATAGCAGGATTAACAAGGTTGTCTCCGGGGTTAGGCCTGATCTAGCTTGAAAATTCATTTGTGTTGCAGCGCCGCCTGGAACTGCTGAAGCTTAATGGTGACAAAGGATTTGTGAGGATATACCTCAACTTGCTGAGGGGTAAAGCCTGGAGGATAGACAGGTCCCTCACTGTCTCCTTCTTCAATATTAAGCACAGAGGTTTTCCCTTTATCAACTCCTCTAGTCAACAACTGAGTCAACTTAGCCATCATATTCCCCTAAGATTCCATCATTTTATCCATCAATTTTTGTTGAATCTTCTCAAGCTGCTCATTCATTTGTTGTTGAAGCTGATCTTACATTTCCTTTTGGAATTGTTCTAGCCTCTGGTCCATGTCTTTAGTTTTCGATCGAGTACCGTAGCGGTGTTTGGTAGGTTGGTTGGTTTCAAGATTAACTGAGGAATGATTTAAATTAATTAGAATCTTTTTAAATATTTTTTAATGCATATGAAGCAATGCAATGCATGAAATGAATACAAAAAGGCGTCAATTTTGATTCAATTCCATTTAAGAAAACTTTACTAGAAGTTAAATTTCTTTACATAAAGTGAATTACAAATAAGACTTTACCCTAGTACCCAGAACTCTAATCTTTCTAAGTAATAAAGCTAATTCTTTCCCCCGATCCGATTCTAATTCATACTTTACACTCAGCATGTCAGCCTGTACAACTAAAGTCTGTATGTGATCAGCTACTCCTCGAATCTGGACCACAGCTTCCTCCATAAGATGATCTCTGCTCCTAACTTGACTCTGACAGTAGTGGAGCTGTTCCTTATTACGACTTTCATTTGCTTTCAAGTACTTAATCTGGATCTCACAATTTTGCAACGCCGTTTCTAGCTCTTCGATTCTTTTCTTCCTTTCCTCAATCTTGCTCAAGCTTGCTTTCAACTCTATTGCAGCATTTCGATTTCTATACTGATGAAGAGATCTTTCCAACTCAGTCACCCTATCTTTTAATTCACTTTATTCTCTTTGGCTATCTAATAAACTCTTCTCTAAAGCTTTATTTCGCATCTGTATCTCTTGGAATTTCCGTTCCCATCTATCGACTTTGTCTTTTTCTTCTCGAATTTCTTCACGCCATTGCTCTGAAGTTTTTCCCAGCACGGCAGTTCTTATTGACAGACGTAACTTTTTATAATCCGACTTCAGACTACCCAACTCCTCCTCAACCTTGTTTTTCTCTTTCCTTAATTTTTCAGTTTCGAACTTCTGAATGTTAATGTCTAATCTCAAGTTCGTCTTTTCCTCCTCCATTCGCTCTATCGTCTTTTCTAAATCTGCATTTCTTCTTTCAAAATCTTGTCTTATGATTTCCAACTAGAAAAGGATGACCCGCAAATATTCTTCTATTGACTGGCTATTTTCCTGACTTATCTTGGGTACATTGTTGTTAATTCTCCTAACCCACCATTCATTATACTCAGGATTTGTCATCGGACCCACCGCTAACCTCTTCATTCGGCGATTCTGTTTCCATGCGTTAGACTTCTCTTGAATCTTCTTTCTATAACCATAATCTCTATATGAAAATTCACAATCAGCTATCCCTTGGGTCGCAGGTATAAATTGCCTTGACCTATACTGCCTTAGCACCAATAATGGGGCATATCCAACAGCTCCCCAAATTCCAAGTAGTGGAACCCAATCGAATTTACCACACCTATACAGGATCTTATTTAGAAGAAACCAAGGAGCTCTCCACTCAACGCCCTCCTCCTAAAGATTTTGAAGAATTGCCATCCACTTCTCCTCCGAAATGTCGTCTCTTCTCGGCGTAGCTACAATCTTCTTTAGTGGTGAATAATTTTCAGAGAAAACCCAATACTAAACCTTATTCACCTTCCAAAAGTGACTGTGAAACCATGCGAGTAGAAGCTGTGCACACCCAATGAATCTTCTCTCTCCTACTTTTCGGCATGCACTCAATGACCTGAAAGTTTCTGCCAAAATCACCGGAATTGGTGTAACCCTCTTATCAAGCCAGTCAAATAAGTCGGTGACTGCTTCATCAACATGCCCCAAGGCTTTGGGGAAAACAACCAAGCCATATACACTTAGCGCAAAGACATTTAACCTCTTCCTCACGTCTGGGTGTGTTAAAATTGCATCTTTCAAACTCCTCCAATGAACGCACTTACTATCCACCTTTTGCTTAATCCGTGCAGCAACCCACTGCTCACTCATCCCTGTTATTCTCATCAGCTTCTTCGAAAAGGATGGCACATTTATCGCTCTCGAGTAGACCCTGTCCACTTGAAACTTTGAACATCAGAGTAAAGCCACATATTCTTCTATCTTAGGCACCAAATCGACCTTCCCAAATGTGAAGCAACTGTAAGCAGGATTCTAAAACTAGGTTCGGGCTCGGACAACACTGTCTACCTCACGTCAAGCAAATAAGGTCAACTATCCCAGATTTCCTTCAACTCTTGCAAACTATTTTGAGTTACACTGATGCGAGTAAAGTCCCACAATTCTGATACATATCCGTAAGCCAAACTATCACCCTTTTCTTGCTGTGTTGTTTCAGACCAAGTTCGGACAGTCGCATTATCTTCCACTTTATCAAGAAACCCTCTTTCCATGATAAGCTTTCTATCTAGCAACTGAATATGAGCCGACGCTTTTTATAATGAAATGAAATGCCATGACATGCAATCAAAATAAATCACAAAAAGTCAGTACCATATAAACGTTGAATATAATCAAGAAATAGTGAAAACACCTATTCAGGTATCTACTAGGGTTTAGTGTAGCTTTACCTAGGGTGGATTCCTAAGGTTCACTATATGAGGTTCGGCTTCTAGGGTAAGGTACCCGAACCAGCAGATTCCTCGATCTTCACCCATTATAGGCTCATATAGATCAAGTTCGGTTCAGGGAAACACATTTTCCCTATGACTATACAGAGATGATAATGTCACGAAGGCATAGGTACCGATGTATTCCGATACGGAGGTGAAAACCTCACGAAGTAATAGTTTCTCACTCCCAGTTAAAAGGGTAAAATTATTCAACTCATGTAATGTACAATGCAAAGATCAATTAAGCAAGAAAGTAATGAATGCAAAAGGATCTTATGATGTTTTAAAAAAAATATTTTCTCGACCATAAGACAAAAATTAATCAACTTTGTGGCTCGACTCTCTTATTTTTAAAAAATTCCACAGCGGAGTCGCCAAGCTGTCGAAACCATTTTTATTTTTGGAAAAAAAACAAAAAATTAGTTGTCGACTTAAAAAAAACAAAAATTGGGAGTCACCACCAATCTTTTATTAAGGTGTGATTGGATCACCTAAAAAACGACTTTGGTCTACGAGTTTCAGAAAAACGGATTCGGGAGTTAGTTACGTACGAGGAAGGATTAGCACCCTCGTAACGCCCAAAAATTGGTACCAAATTGATTAATTAATGTCTTAAAGTCGAGAGTTAAAAAAATGCGATCCATAATTAAATTAAATTATTTATTAAGACTTTCTCATTTTGAAAAAAAGAAAAATATCATACCCAATGCGTTAGGGCACAACATTTTATTCTCTTCAAGATAAGTTAGTCCAAAAAACTCATGTAATAAAATTTAAGAAAATATCTAATTGTTTAAAATTTATGAAGAAATCGTAGCCCAATACGTTAGGGCACAATTTCCTAAAATCCCAAACATTCAATATTTCCTTTATTTTTTTAAAAAAATCTTTGTCTCGAGAAATCGACGTGTCACATCCAATACGTTAGGACAAACATATTGAATTCCCAACGACAAGTTTTATTTTGTTTGATTAAAGAGCAATCCTCGATTGTTAGATTTTACAAAGAAAATAGGAACCCAATACTTTAGGGCTCAATTTTCTTGAAAATCCTAAATGCGAGTATTATCCCTATTTTGAAAAGTTCTATTTTTAAAATCGAGTAAAAAGATGACATAATATTATAATCTATATATATGCCACAATAATAAATACAACAATAATAAATATAACAATCTCATAGAAATAATGTATACAAATAAATAAATGAAACTAATTTACATAAAAAAATAAACGATGACATGCAAAGTATTAAATAAACGAGCAAAATAATATAAATGAAAACACAAATTAATAAACAAATGAAAGAACTAAATAAAAAATAAAGAATAAAAGGTACATAATATATACATTGAATTTAAAAAAAAAACATGCACATGGATTTACATATAATATCTAGAATTATAAAATTTATATATAGCAAAATCTATAATGTATTTATGAAAATATAGAAAAATACATAATTAGACGTATATATATATAAAATAATAATAAAAATAAAATAAAAAATAAGTAAATATTTAATCATTTTAAAAACATAAATATATACGTATAAATATAAAAATATTCATTTAAAAAAACAAATATAGAAAAATATTTATTAAAAAATAGAAATACATATGCATATATAGATAAGAAAAATTACATATATATAAAATAATTACATTATCAATTAATTTAAAAATAAAGAAAATAAAAAAGGACTAAATTGAACTGTAGACAAAAATTTGGGTCAAATTCGTAAATAATTGAAGACTGGAGAACCATATTAAACTCGCAAAGAACGCAGAGGGGTTGGAAAGGAAATTATCCCTTCTCCTCTAAAACGGCGCCGTTGTGAATTGGACCAAATTGATATTGAAATAAATAAAAGGGTAAATCTAAAAAATAAAAAAGACTTAATTGGAAATATATTACAAGGCGGAGGGGCTAAAAGCGCAATTTACCGCTTCGCTTAAAAACACGCGGATCCTAGGCCGGATCGGGTCGGATTCGGGTCAGCCTCTCTAAAACGACGCCGTTTTGACCGTCTGGGGGCTCTCTAAAACGGTACCGTTTTGGTACCCTATAAAAGCCCCCAATTCTCCAAAAAAAATCATTTGAAGCCTGTTATTTAAAAAAAAAACCAAAACACCCTTTTAGAAAAAACTCTCCTTCCCCATTCATCCGGTTAGGGGTCCGGTCATCGGCCGGTCATTGGCCACCGCGTCGGCCGCCGATCTCCGGCGACAGCGCCGCCGTCTGCGGTGCCCGAAAAAGGGGAAAAGCCCTATTCGGTCCCCTCGACTTGTCCACGCCAAGATCTAGGCTCAAAAATCCCAAAATCAACAAAAAAAACCAAAAAAAACCTAGAAACCTTTCGGCTTCTCACCGTCTGTCACCGGAGAAGGACCTCGGCCTTCCCAACGGCGTTACAGAGGCGAATAAAAGTAAGTTTTTTTTACTTTCGTTTTATTTTATTTCAATAGAAAAAAACAATAGAAAGAAAATAAAGACTAAACTAGAGCCCAAAATATCAACCTTTGTTTTCGATTTTGCTCTTTGTTTGTATGCTGTGAAAATACTTGCTTTCTTTTTTATTGATTTTTTTCGGATCCTCGTTACAATATTTTAAGATTGCTTTTATAGCAATCATGAAACAAGAGAAAATAGAAAGAAATCTTCTAATATCTGCTTGATTCGATTTCAATATTTTCTTGCCATATACTGCTTTGTTTCTTCTTTGCTGTGCAGGTACGAGGCTCGTGCGAGGCGGCGCGGATGGTTGGTTGCAGCGCGAGGCTTACCCTAGAAAACCTAGGGTTTTTTTATTTTAAAACTGTTTTGGGCCTATGTTTGTGATTGGGCCACTGTATTTTAGTTCATTTCAGTTTGGGCCATATAGGCCCACTTGTAATTTGGACTACTTTATTTTCTTCATGTAGGCCGAGTAAAATTTAGGTATTACATGATGGATCTCCGACAAACTTCCAAACCGATCGAGCTTCTGATTATCTAAACAATGAGAGAAAATAACACAAAGTAAGCATTGAATGCTTAGTAAGTTCGTAAATCTAAACAATGCTTACCGTTTCAATATATAAGCTTAAAAGCAATTAATGAACTAATCCAACATAGCTTGGCACAAGCCTAAGCACCAACAACAACTCACACTAGTAATTAATACATAACTTATCCAAATTCATCACACAACAATAAGCTTTCATGTACTTAACATACAAGCATTCATTCTATTATGAACATAGTAAGTAAAATTTAATCACCAACATCTCATACCTTTTTCATGCTTTCACAACATTACTAATCGAAGCATCTATCATTCCTTCCCTTTTGTATACCCGTTGAACCACTAGAATAATATCGGATACGTGGGAATCTCACACACTGTGTGCTAACATATGGTCAAAACCATAAGTTGTTGGTCGGAACGTAGCTACACGGTGCTGGTCACATAAGCTGTCAAGTAACCGCAACACATATCGAAAACTCAACCACCAGTAGGATGTTCAGGACTAGCACCCAAAACACGGTAACCCCGAATGACATGTCATTTGTATCGTATAGATTCCTAAGGTTCAAACAAGATTTGAAAGTCGTCGAAAATTCGTTGGATATTTTTGTAGAGTCATAATATCATAATAAAACATAATAGCATTTAATTTAAAGCGTATTAAAACTTTAATTAAATGTACGAACTTACCTCGACCACAAACGAAGAAATACGATAAGCTAATCCAACACTTTTCCTTTCCCTGATCTAAATCTGTACGATGCTTTTCTTCATCTAAATAATTAAATTCAACTCATTCAAAAATCATTCTATTCAATTCAATCCAAAAATTATATTTTTGGCAAAATTATGTTTTTGCCCTATAATTTTAAATTTATTACAATTTAGTCCTTAAGCTTACAAAATGAAATTCATGCAATTTAATGCTAACCCACTATAGTCAAATTTCACTTAAGCCCTTAGTAGCTCATATTTTTCATTAATTTCACAATTTACCATGAATAATACACATGTTTTCAATTTAACCCTTAATTGACAAATTCACCAAAAACCACTTAACAAAGTTGTATAACTAACAACAACCATTCATTTTCTTCCATCAAACATCACAAACAATACATATACATTCATGGTAAAACCTTATACTTTTAAAATTTTTGCAAATTAGTCCACGAGCTAGCTAGATTAATCTACAACGACTCCAAAAACATAAAAATTATTAAAAACGGGACAAAAATGCACTTACATGCATACGCCAAGGTTGGCCAAATGCTTCAAGCCCTAACTATGGCTTCCTATCCTTCAATTTCGGTGGTGTTTTACATTAAGGAAGATGACACCTTTATTTTCTTTTTGTTTTATTTTACTTATTAACTTAATTACTAACTTAACCTTACTTTTAACCTTTATAAATTACATTAATGATGTACATCTTTGTCCACTAAATATATTAATGGTCTAATTACCATTTAAGGCCACTCATATTCCAATTTCATAGCAATTTGACACCTTTTTTGATAGAACTCAAATTTTGCAGTTTATGCAATTTAGTCCTTTTTATCAAATTAAGCATGAAAACGATAAAATTTCTTAACAAAATTTTTATACGACACTACTAACATGTTGTAGACATTAAAATATTAATATAATAAATATTTTGACATCAGATTTGTGGTCCTAAAACCACTGTTCTGATTTCACTAAAATGAGTTGTTACATATATGTGTTATCATGGTACTAAACTACTCTTAATTTTTTTGAATCAAATTTTAGATGCCATTCATATCTCTTCTAAATTTATTAATTATATAATATTGTATTTGATCCGAATATCAGTTTTGAAGGAAAGCATATAAGGTTTTATCCATATTATCTTACTAAGCTTTACACTTAACGTACCTTTGTTTTTGTGCTTAGATCTTTTGAACCAAGGCTCGGTGCTTCTCAAGGATCACAAGCATAAACCATTTTCATCATTGAAGAGTATGAAATATTTATATTTGCGATTAATAACTAGTGTCATGTATTAAAGAAGTCATTTAAGGGTGCATTTATAATTGTTTCATATTACTCTAAGATGTAATGGCGATATTAACTATACTTATTTTGGTTAGCTTTGAGCCACCTACTGTATATATCTTGAATGTGTGCATGGATGCATTGGTTTTCCATAACTTAGTTGGTTATTGAATGGTTTTATATAAGTATAATATGCTAGAATGACATCTTGATGTTTTGACATATCTTGTCTCATTTTGACAATGTTTCATGAACAAGAATGTTGGTCTTTGGATTTATCTTTGAACATGTTTTATAAAATTCTAGTTTGGAGGTGTTTCAAAATTTGTTTTTAGCTATTAAAATGTGAATTTTAAGTTACTAAAGCTTGGTTTTTATTATGGTGAAATTTAGGGATTAAAATGGGAGTTTTAGGGCAAGTGTTTAGCCTAGGGGCAAGGGTATCGGTACTTGGTCCTAGGGGTACCGCATCCCATTTGGAAGAATGCTAAAATGAATAGTTTTAGGGTTGGATTTCGGTACTTGTGGCCTTAGGTACCATATCCCTCGTACTTTTTAAGGTCATACACTATTTAGTGCAAAAGGCCCTCCAAGGCCCAAATTCGATCCCGGACACCTACAAACACCCTAAATCATTTTAAAATGATTTTAACAAGACTTTAAAACTCTAAAATTTAGTTTATCCATGATTTTATAAAAAATATCATTTATTTTTTAAAACAAATATTGGTTTTACTCCAAAAATGTCTGGTCAGCATTTCTTGTTCATATCGACCATCGAGACGAGCGAGGTGCATTACACCTGTAGTTTACCATTTGTCTTACAGGCCCTCAATCATTCTTAGCCTAGATTCTCTTCAACCCATCTATGTCTAAGAGTGACTGGAACATATAATTTCTTTGATTAAGTTATTCCATCAATTTTGAAACTTTATTAATTTATAAGAGTTATGTTTTTATGTGATTTTAATATTAATTTTTTTACTTTATAATAGTATGTTTAAAATGAATATTTTAACTTTTCACAACACTTTTTCATAGAAATATTAAACCATTGAAATCTTAAACCACATTTTTATGCAACATAATTTAAAAACATTTTTCGCAACACTTTTTAAAAATAATGCTAAATATTGTTGTCAAAATATGTTGTGTAAAGATAAAATGTCAATTTTAAACATGATGAAAAGTAAAGAAAAAAGTTTATTTACTAACATTTAAATTTGTTAATTTTATGATATATAAAATATAAATTTTAAATACTTTTAAGCAATTAATACTAATTGTTTGTAAAATATAATTAAAATATTTAAATCACTTTATATATATATATTAAAATCCCATATGAATATAACTCTTAGAAATGAATAAAAATTCATAATTGATGGAATAATTAACTCAAATGGAAATTAAACATATTTCTTGTGTTGTTGTCATTGTCGCCATCATCGTCGCCATTGTTATCATCATCATAATGATGATGTCATGTTAGTGTTATTTTGATATTAACTGTTGACCTAAACCAATTGTTAATATGTAAGAAACAGAGTATGAACAGAAGTGATAGCAAAAGTGGGTACTTTTGAAGACATTACAATAAACAATAGAAAAACATGGGTAAAATATTGTTTACGCAATTCGATTTCCCTACATCTGTGGAGCCTAGATTGGTGAGATGAACCACTATATTTGAGCTCAATACAACCAATGATCCTAGTTCTATCACTCTCAAGTATAGAATCCTCACTTTTGTACTCAAATACTAAATCTCTCACCACTAAATTTTCCCATTGAGAATTTAGTTTGTAAAATCACCAACAAAAGGTTTTACTATCTCAAATGCACTCTCACAAATAATGTTACTTAATGAGCTGATAAGTGATTAGGTGCTCTTGAATACTTAGTACATAAACATATACAAGTCTCTCAAATATATATAAGTTTTCGAGACTTGCTAACATACTAAAGATAAATTATAATCCTTATAAAAAGTAGCTAAAATAATTAAATACAATATAAAAATAACCAAAGTAAGGTGCACTGTTGGAAGATAAGTCTTCAAGTTGTTTCGATCCAACATCTTTGGTCCAAGGGATTTGGAACGATTGACCTGATTAGGTTTGATCCTTAAGATATGCCCCTCCTGATGAATTGATCTTCATTGATGGACTTGAATAATTTGACAATATCAACATAGCCCAAAGATTTTATTTCAAGAAATTGCCAACTATAAATATGACAAGTAGGACTTTGTCATAGTGGTGATGGAAGTGGGCACTTCCATTGGTAGATAGTTGACACTTCAAAAACTTGCCTCAACATTAACAAATATTCAACTTAGATTATAATAAAAATATAAAAAATTATAGTAACCCGTTGTTAATATTATAGCATATGAAATATAAATTTAACTACTTTTTTTAATAACTAATATAAATTATTTATAAAATTTAATTTGAATATATCAATTATATTTTAATTTTTAATTTATATAAATGAGAAGAAAATTAATGATTTGGCACTCAAATTAGCTTTTTGAAAAACCAAATGCTAGATTTTCTAACTTTTGGATTTGGTTTAGACAACTGGTTTGAACCCAAAAGAAGGTTGTTTAGTGGATAAAAAAAATCAAGTTTGAAAGGTAATGTTAAAAAAGCCTAAAGTAGTGTTGAACTGGTTTTGTCTGAGGGCCCATTGTCCCTGAAATTCACAATCATATATGGTATTCAAATTCCTCATTATTGCCGCCATGAAGACAGTTTTATTGGACGAAACAGCGCTGTAAGGCGATGAAGAGCTCATAAATTAAATTCAACACCTGAGGACATATGCTACCATAAATTACATATATAAAGGCTAATTTACTTTTTCATCAAAATCTTAGAAGCTTGTCTTCATGTTCATTTGTCTTTGGCTGGATTTGGGTCCACGGCCAAGGACATGTAAACCCATGCTCCTCGATAATAACACAGCTACCAATGCAAAAGGACCTTAATTGCGGAGCTGGCCGAGGCATCTCTTAGGTGTTAGCCTCTTAGCAACCTATACATATTTGTCTGGCCGGTGAATTTAGTTGTATTTATAACTCTTTCATGAGTAGCAGAGGAGAGGGATTTTTCTAAATAAGAAGTAATAGATTACCTAAAGTTTAAAAATCGAGATTAAGTGTCCTTGATATTAACATAAATAGTTTTTGTCAACTATATGTCCTTCATCTATCGAATATGTGTGACCCAAGAAGACCTCAAGTTTCAGATTAATCATCCAGTGGGCTGGCAATAAATAAAGAAAACGAAATAGATTTATTGGACCGTTACTTAGAATAAAAAGGATGTTTTTAAAAAAAAACTTAATACTTGAATTAAAGTATTTAAATATAAGTTTAAAAATTGCAGTTATTTGAATCCGAATTGAATTTTATTTTTTATTTAATATATAATTCATTTAAATTTTTATGTTATAGAAATAAATATTTTATATTTAAAATAGTAAAAACAATTTAAAAATTCTTAAACATTTATTTACTTTTAGAAATATTTGTGAAAAAGGTTTTAAAATTTTGTCAAATAATATTCAAAAGACATGAAGCAAAGTTTATTTTGTCAAAATGAGTCTAAAAATCTTAAACAAAAAATTAATATGAAAAACCCAAAAAATCAAATTATAATGGGTGATTCAAAAAATCCAAAAAACTCAACCAAATTGAACTGATATCACCCCTAGTTAAAGGCTGGTGAAGTGTCAATTATGTTAGAGAAGTTTGATAGAATTAAATTAGCCTCAATGGCTTAGTGAACCCTACCATGTCATAACAAATCTATATCTATAATAGTATTTAAAGGTTTGACTGACTTGATGTCATCCTCAATTAGATTCCAATTTAATTGTGAAATTATCCCAAAATTAATATGGAAAACTTGACAACTGAACCGAATTATACTGGATGGTTTAAAAAGTCCAAAAAACCCAACTGAAATAAATCGTTATCACATTTAATCAAAGGCTGATGAGGCGTCAATTGCGTTAGAGAAATTTTATAGAATTAAATTAGCCTCAATGGACATAGTGAACCCCACCATGTCATAACAAATATATATACTATTATTTAAAGTTTTGATTGAGTTGATGCCACTCTCAATCAAATTCTAATTCAATTATCAAAATCCTAATATTTTTATAAAAGAAACAAATATAACTTTAAAGGTTTTCCTTTTTTTTTTACACACAATTTGGAAAAAAATTACAACCAAATAATAGGATTTGGACTCAAGATCTTAAAATCTTATTTTCCTTTAACTTTGCAATTTCAACCAAAGTGACATTTAATATTCATATAATTTTTTTTATAAATTTATTACGTAAATATTTCATTCATATCATAAATATGTAGAGATGGCAATGGAACGAGGTGGGAGTGTGTCACATCCCAAAAATCGGGTTAGTGGAAATTGGATTAGTGAAATGTGAGAGTGGTCACGCTTTGTTTTTGTGTTAAAAGTTGTAGAAATCTATTAAGAAATTAATTTGTTTTAGTGGTTAAGTGTTAGTTGTGTGTGTTTAAGGTCTTGTGTTCTAAACCCTTCATTTAAAATTTTTTTTGTTATTTTTATTCCAGCTCCTGACTTTGGATATTGGAGTTAAAAATAATTTTCTCGCAATTAATGTTAGAACGATCTTATTAGTTTAATTGTAAGGTGTTAGCTTATTTTTTGGTTTTATGTTCGAATCCTTGTGTGAGCAAAATTGAATTATTTTTGCTAATTATCTAGCGTGTCACCTATCTAGAGGAATTTGGGTTAAATTTGAATTATAAGGAAATCTGGATAGTTATCAGAAAATTTATTAGTCGGATTATATTGTTCTTTTATTAAAAGAAAAGAAAGAAAAGAAAGAAACTGAAATTAATTTCCTTTTTCCAAAATTTCCACGTTCTGTTGCTTTATTCCATCCTTATTCCCACGTTGTTGTTTTTTATTCTTTTATTAGTTTTTTTTCCCTCTTTCTTTCTTTGTTTTTCCAGCCACCATTTGCTACTTCCTATTGTTCTTTTATTTTTATTTTTCTTTGGTTGGTTTCATATGTTTCTTGTGCCGTTCAACACTTTGTCCTTTTCCTTTTTCTCTTGCGATTTCGATCGTTATTGAGGTGAAATTTGGCGAGGTGGTTAGTTCTCCGAAAACCTAGGATCGTTATTGGGTTGCTGTTTCTTGAAGGTTTTGGATTTTGCGTGGTAGTACTTACATCAAAATTTGTCAAGGTGTGTATTAGAAAACTCGAAAAATAGCGAATGATAGAAAGTCGAAAATTGAACTGTCAATGCCACACGGTCGTGTGCCAAGCCGTGTGGTAGGTCGTGTGTGACACATGGTTTGAGCTATTTGGGCCGTGTGGGCCATATGGGCTGACCTTTTGGGTCATGTGGGCCATACAGGCCTGTGGGCCCATTTTCTGAAAATTCTTGTTTTGGTCTGTTTTGTTTCAAGAAGTGTATTTAGCCTCTCTGCAGGGTTCATACCACTTAATTAAAACCTGAAAATAAGGTATCAGTGAATATGCTTCTGTGTTGATGTGTTTAGAGTATTTGTAATATATATTTGCATGTTATGATACTGGTAGTTCCGATGGTATGTTCTGGTTCGCTATGTCTGTATAAGTTTGTATAATGTATGATTTTGTTAATTTGTATTTTTGAATCTGTTATGTAACCATGCATGTGATTTCATGGCAAAATTGATGTGTTTCTAAAAGCTTTAATAAATCTGTTTTGTAGAGCATGAACTTCCATGTCATCTGTTTCTACTACTATACTTCAGCATGTCCTATATGGTCACCATTTTGATTTTGTACATGCATGCCATGACACATTGCATGGGATTTGGGATAATGTTAGAGGAGGAAGATTTTGTACTGGCAGTTTAATGATCTGCTTATTTAGTGGCTTGACCACATATATTTGATTTGGCAGTTTAATTGCATCTTGTTAAGCCGTCGTTGCCGGGCAACCTGGCGAGCAACTCGGGATGACTTTAGTGTGTTTTGGATGGATGAGTCCGGGGGAGAACTCTATTTTGGTGTGTAGTGGAGTTGAGTAGGACGTTTCCTGAAAAATCTGCATTATGATTTTCTGAAAAATATTGCATTGGCATTGTCGAAACCATTTTTTATTTTGGAAAAAAAACAAAAATTAGTTCTCGACTTTTAAAAAAAGCAAAAATTGGGAGTCGCCACCAATATTTTATTGAGGTGTGATTGGATCACCTAAACAATAGCTTTGGTCTACGAGTTTTAGAAAAATAGATTCGAGAGTCGGGTACGTACGAGGAAGGATTAGCACCCTCGTAACGCCCAAAATTGGTACCTAGTTAATTAATTAGTGTCTTAATGTCGAAAATTTAAAAAATATGATCCTTAATAAAACTAAAAAACGTTACTTATTAAGACTCTTATCATTTCAGAGAAAGAAAATGTCACACCCAATGCGTTAGGGCATGACATTCTATTTCCTCAAAAATGATTTACTCCAAAATACTCTTATAATAAAAATTTAAAAGAATGTCCATTTATTTAAGATTTAAGAAATCGCAACCCAATACGTTAGGGCACAATTTCTCAAAATCCTAAACTAGGAATATTTCCTTTGTTATCATTTTTTAAAAAAAATATTTGTCTCGAGAAATCAATACGTCACATCCAATACGTTAGGATACAACATATTAAATTCCCGACAACAAGCTTTTCATTTTATTTTTTGATTAATGAGCAACTCTCAATCGTTAGATTTAACGAAGAAAATCGGAACCCAATATGTTAGGGCTCAATTTCCTTGAAAATCCTAAATACGAGTATTATCTCAATTTTGAAAATTTTTGAATAAAATGATTTTGATGCTTCAATGATATCGAACATAGCCTTTTAAGCAAATAGAATGCGATAAATGATAATATACAACATGGAGCGATAATTCGTAAATAAAACATACACTAATGAATGATAAATAATAAATGAAATCGAAAGAAAATACATAAACCTATTTAAGAGAGAATTTAAAGGTAATAAATAAAATAATATGAAATCAATAATATATAGAATAAAAATAATTTATTACAAATTATATATGTATATATAAAATAGTATTGTATAAAAACATTTTCATATAAATCTTTAAGACATATGAATATGTAAAATGAATTTCGAAAATATATTACAAAATAGGGATATCAAAGAATATATACAAATCATGTTGAATTTACCTAAAATATAAAAAAGTGTGATAAATCGAAATAATAGCAATATATATTGAATTTCAAAATAATGATACATTATAATTTTTTAAAAAGGGTAATATATACATATAATTCAATAAACTTATAGCCATAATACATATAAAACGTAAAATAAAATGGAAAATACTAAGCTTAATCATTAAAATAGTATTAGATTCAAAATTAAATATATATATTTTAAAAAAATAGTGGTGTAAGAAATCAAGCACATTGAATTAACAAGGATTTAAATTGAACTCCAAACAGAATTAAAGGAAAAAAAATGAAGAGCCCAATTAAAAGGCGCAAATAACTCATAGGGCTTGAATGGGAAAATATCTCCATCCTTTGAAACGCGTCACTTTATTAGGGCTAAAAAAATAAATAAAATTCGCAATGTTATCACCTTCTCCCTTTTTTAAAATCGTAAATAAGTAAAAAAAAACAGTAAGCCACCTTAAAAAAACTGTCAATCGTTCTCCCCTTTTTTTTATTGATTTTTCTCCTCCCTCCACAATGAAGGGAGAGGCCTCTATTTATAGTTGAGCCTCTCCAAATCCAACGGTACAGATCAATTACATCAACGGCTAAGATTAAAGGGTATCTACAAATTAAATCTCTAATATTACAAAATCATATCTTCCAAGATTGCATATCATATCCAAGATTGCATATATCATATCTAAGATTGCATATCATATCTAAGATTGCATATCCTTGAAGATTATGTTTCCATAAACTTGTAGATGGACCTTCAACCTTTTTAAGTAATGGGCCATTCCGATCGGGCCAAATGATATAATTTTGTACTGGACTTAGACTTTATTTTATTATTGTGAGCCCAGGCTAAAATTGGGTATTACAGCTGCCCGTCTTTATTTTTTTTATTGTGAGCCCGGTCACGCTAGATCTTGGTGCTCTTCTTCTTCAAGCAGCCACATTCCATCCTACTTTATCTTCAGAGGTATAGGAATTAGTGCTTCAATCTACTCCACTGCAACTTCAGGGAGATAAGACTTGTATCTTCGATCTACTTCACCACCAGTATGGGAAGACAAGATCTGCTACCTTTGGTCTATTTCATGCCGGTACATGAAGATAAGATCTGCTTTCTTCGATCTACTTCGCCAATACATGAAGACAAGATCTACTTTCTTCGATCTACTTCGCCACCAGTATAGGAAGACAGGATCTGCTCTCTTCGATCTACTTCACGCTAATACATGAAGACAAGATCTGCTATCTTTGATCTACTTCACGCCAATACATGAAAACAAGATCTGCTATCTTTGATCTACTTCACTCCAATACATGAAGACAAGATCTGCTTTCTTCGATCTACTGCGCCACCAGTATGGGAAGACAAGATCTGCTATCTTCGATCTATTTCACGCCAATACATGAAGACAAGATCTGCTATCTTTGATCTACTTCACGATAACCCAAGGAGGCAAGACTGGTATCTTTGATCTGTTTCACTGTTGGTACAGGAAGGCAAGATCTACTACCTTCAACCTACTTCACTACAACCCAGGGAGGCAAGGATGGTATCTTCGATCTGCTTCACTGTCGGTACAGGAAGGCAAGATCTGCTATCTTCAACCTGCTCAACTATGATCCAGGGAGGCAAGGCTGGTATCTTCGATCTACTTCACTTTCAGTACAGGAAGGCAAGATCTACTATCTTCAACCTGCTCCACTACAACCCAGGGCAAGGCTGGTATCTTTGATCTGCTTCATTGTCGATGCAGGAAGGCAAGATCTGCTATCTTCAACCTGCTCTACTACAACCCAGGGAGGCAAGGCTGGAATCTTCGATCTGCTTCACTGTCGGTACAGGAAGGCAAGATCTGCTATTTTTAACCTACTCCACTACAACCCAGGGAGGCAAGGCTGGTATCTTCGATCTGCTTCGCTGTCAATGCAAGAAGGCAAGATCTGCTATATTCAACCTGCTCCACTACAACCCAAGGAGGCAAGACTGGTACCTTCAATCTGCTTCGCTGTCGATACAGGAAGGCAAGATAACCTGCTCCACTACAACCCAGGGAGGCAAGGCTGGTATCTTCGATATGCTTCGCTGTCGATGCAGGAAGGCAAGATCTGTTAATATTCAACCTGCTCCACTACAACCCAGGGAGGCAAGGCTGGTATCTTCGAACTGCTTCGCTGTCGATGCAGGAAGGCAAGATCTGCTATATTCAACCTGCTCCACTACAACCCAGGGAGGCAACGCTGGTATCTTCGATCTGCTGAGTTGTCGATGCAGGAAGGCAAGATCTGTTATATTCAACCTACTCCACTACAACCCAGGGAGGCAAGGCTTTGTGATTTCATTGATCTGTTCTCCGAGGAACATGACCTGTATAATGAACCGAAATATGCCTAAGATTAGGATGACATGATCGAAATGCATCAAATGCTCCTAACTAGACATGTGTAAATAGTGTTTGCATGAATGTAGAATGCTATTTTTGAGAATGATCCCTTTTTCGCTTAAGTTATCATTGCTCGAAGTTTATTTAGGCTTTGTCACTGAGGTGCTACAACGCCTTCTTGTTCGACTGGCATTTCCAAATAAACACTTAATCAGACTGCCCCCCACTGTGAACTTCAAAGTTCAACCTACTAGGACGCAGAATTTGTGTCATCTTTCTCCTGTTGTGACCCAAGGGTAGAAAAATTTAGATTTTTCTCAACCCTCTCCTATCATAATTCAAAAGATATAGAATGTGAAACTCTTTGGTTCTTTTCACCATTCCCAGGGTGTCATACCAAATGCTTATGCACAAATGAAGAATCCTCCTCTCCAAGGGAACCCCTTTATATTGTCTAGTGATTATTACTTTTAAGCTTCATCATCAACCTGACATCTTGTCATTTTGTTCAATCAATGTTTTTGACAACAAAATCCAAAAAGAAAGTTCTAATTTAAACTCTTCCTTCTTAGATTTCTAACCTTTAAACTTGGTGCGTTCTAAACAATAGTCCTGTGTCAGGTTCCTGTATTATTTAGAAACTTCTAAAGTAATATTCAAAACTTCCCTTGTAAAAGTTTTATTAGTTCATTAATCATTATTTCAATGTAACATGCTTGCAAAAAGGTCATAACAATGGATAAGAATAAAGTTAGTTCTAAACATGGCTCGAAAGGAATAAACTATCAAAAATAGTAAAGAAGGATAACAAACAAATTGATTGGGAATGTGTATTTTGGAAAAGAATGAAGTATTCCAAGAGCAACAAATTCAATAGCATGAAAATTGGGTGCCCCAGATATCGCAGCTTGAACTTCTCTATACAAACTTTCTAAAGACGCTTCTGAGTTTGACTTGTGTTTGAGATATCTACAGTACTTTGTCGATGCCTCAAGATGTTGCCTACTCTTTCCTGTTGATTCAGGTATAACTAGACCACCACATGCCCCAATCTGGCTAAGATTTGAGTTGCTCTGATCTTCTCACGCCTCATTCTAATCAATATTTGAGCCGCCCTTTTTGGGTTTTCAACTCAAATCCCCTTTGGTCTCAAGGCGTCCTTTACGGATCTTCACCTTGGCCTCTCCTTTTTCTTTTCTTTTTCTTTGCTTTTTTTTTCTTTCTTTTTTTTTGGAATATTTTTTAATTGAATCTGAACTCATAGGATTAGGCATGTCCTTTTTATCGACGTTTTTCCAAATAAGGCATTCCACATAAGATCATTCCCAGCTTGGGATGAAGTTCTTTTTGTATGGGAAGGATCTTCTTTAATACTAGGTCCCTCTCAAAGAATTCTCTAGGGCGGACATTTTTTTGTGAGCTCGTATCATTTGCTTTTGGCGCATTTGACCATGATGGATAACTTTGAACATTCTTCAATCGGAATTAATCCAAAACTGAAAGAAAGAATCATGTCTTCAATAGGCAAAACCGCGATGAGCGCAAGAGAAAGGTATCACCATGGCAGAGTTCTTTTTTGCACCATCCTTTTTGCCGATATGACATTAATTGTGAACAGACTGCAAACTTTTGATATTGTGCTGTCGTTCAAATTTAGCATATTGTCCGATATGATCCTTTTGGCGTTCCATATGATTCTTCAAGAATTTGCTGACTATCGACTTTGTGATATTAGCATATGAAGCAGCTTCCACCCATTTAGTAAAGTAATTGACGATCACAAAGATGGATCGATGACCGTCGGACTCTTTAAATGACCTTCATACCCCAATGAATTTTTTTGTAGGGTAAGATCTGTTTCTCGACTTGTTCTACCCTCCTTAACAAGTTCAGAAATATGCTACAATCTATGTCATCTTCAAAGTTATGAGATCCCTCTAAACACATATCTCACTCAAAAGGAGATTTTAAGTCTGTAGCAGCGTCACTCATGTCATTGATATCTGGAGACCCATAGTAAGTGCAAAAGAATGTACAAAAGAATGTATGAATTTATGAATGATTATCTGGACAATAATTATGAATAAAAGAATAATTACTTGTAAAGAATGAAAGAATATTGGCTCAAAAATAAATGCAAAGATGTATTTTATTAGAATAATGATGTTCAGACATGAGCCTATTTCATAAAGGAATTCTTATTGCCTCTAGGCTAAAAGCAACAAGCGTGTTCTGAACATTACTCTAACAAACTCTAAATAATATAGGGGTTTCTTCTGCAGTCCAATTGTTTAGAACACCTCCAAGGCGAATATCTAACAAGGACCCTTTTAATTGCGTCTTTATATATGGCATCGATGTATTGCATTCGCTCCTTTATCAATCATGATTGGGTAGTGGATTTTCTGCACTAGATGAGTCACCAAACTTGACAACACCCATGTTGATGAGTCTTTCAACTAGCTTCTTAAAGGAAGTGCAATTCTCTATTGAGTGCCCTGTAATTCCTGCATGGTAGTCACATTGTGCGTTTGCATCATACCATTTGGGATACGGAGGCTGTAGAGGTTCCACATGAAAAGGAGAAACAACATGCACATTGAATAAGCTTTGATACAGCTCTTTGTACGACATTGGAATTGGCGTGAACTGGAGCTTCTCAGTACCTTGCTTTACATCTGATTCTTGTCTTGATGAACCCTGTTGATTAGCAACAACTTTTCTTGGCTGACTCATCATAATCGATTTACTGTACGCATTCACACTGTTCACCTCATTTTCTTTTTCCTTTGAGGCTTGCTTTCTGTTATTTCCTCCAGCATCAATCTTTCTGCTCCTTATGGCGCTTTTAATAATTTCACCATTCATGATTATATCAGAAAAGCTTTTTGTGGCACTTCCTAACATATGCGTGATGAACGGTGCTTCCAATGTATTTATAAAGAGCATTGTCATTTCTCTTTCCAAGAGCGATGGCTGAACTTAGATGGTGACCTCTCTCCACCTTTGTGCATATTGCCTAAAACTCTCACTAGTCTTCTTTTCCGTGTTTTGCAGAGTGATTCTATCAGGTACCATGTTGGTTACATGACTGTACTGCTTTATGAACGCATGTGCCAAATCTCTCCATGAATTAATCTTGGTACGGCTCAATTGATTGTACCACTTGGAAGCTGCCCCTGTGAGGCTATCCTGGAAGCAATGTATCAAGAGTTGGTCGTTATTGACACAACCAGTCATTCGTCTGGAAAACATGGTAATATGAGCTTCGGGGCTACTAGTTCCGTTGTACTTCTCAAACTCTAGCATTTGGAACTTGTAAGGGAGTACTAAATCTGGAACCAGGCTCAATTCTTTAGCATCAAACCCCTAGTAGCTCTCAATGCCTTCCATTGCCCGAAGTTTTTCCTCGAGCCATTTGTGCTTTTCCTCTAACTGTTTTGGCAACTCATCCTTCACTTTTTCTTTTCCAGCTGTTTCATCAAAGTTAGGGATAGCAGGATTCACAAGGTTGTCTCCGGGGTTAAAGCCTGGTCCAGCCTGAAAATTCATGCGTTGCAGCATCGTCCTGAAACTGCTGAGGCTTAATGGTGACAAAGCATTTGCACGGACATATCTCAACTTGGTGAGGGGTAAAGCCTGGAGGATGGACAAGTCCCTCACTGTCTCCTTCTTCAACATTAAGCATAGAGTTTTTTCCTTTATCAACTCCTCCAGTCAACAACTGAGTCAATTTAGTCATCATATTATCCTGAGGCTCCATCATTTTATCCATCATTTTTTGTTAAATCTTCTCAAGATGCTCATTTATTTTTTGTTGAAGATGATCTTGCATTTCTTTTTGGAACTGTTCTAGCCTTTGGTCCATGTCTTTAGTTTTTTCTTGAGTACCTTAGCAGTGTTTAGTAGGTTGGTTGGTTTCCAGATTAACTGAGGAATGATTTACATCAATTAGAATCTTTTAATATTTGTTTAATGCATATGAAGCAATGCAATGCATGAAATGAATGCAAAAAAAGCATCAATTTTGATTCAATTCCATTTAAGAAAGCTTTACTAGAAAGTAAATTTCTTTACATAAAGTAGATGCATGTACGACCTCGCCCTTATATTCCAAGAGACAACATTGATCTTTTTCTTCATCTGCATGTTTAAGATAAATCCCACAAATTTCTGATAGATGCCACTGCTAGCTCCCTTTTTCTTGATCCTGGTCACAATCCATTGTTTTCCTATCCTCGTAATGCTCATCAGCTTCTTTAAGGGAATTGGAACGTCGAAAGCTCTTAGACAATCGTCTTAAATCCTCGGGCCACGAAGTAAAGTCACAAACTTTTCCATCACCCTTCTTGTGTTTCTCAGAATATATTCAGGCAACCGTATTATTTTCCACTTTATCAAGAAACCATTTTTCCATGATAAGCTTTCTATCTAGCAACTGAATATGAACCGACGCTTTTTATGCTGAAATGAAATGCCATGTCATGCAATCAAAATAAAACACAAAAAGTCAGTATCATATAAAAATATAGAATATAATCAAGAAATAGTAAAACACCTATTAGGATATCTACTAGGATTTAGTGTAGTTCTACCTAAGGTGGATTTCTAAGGTTCACTATATGAAGTTCGGTTCTAAAGTAAAGGTACCCGAACTAGCAGATTCCTCAATCCTGACCCATTATAGGCTCATATGGACTGAGCTCAGTTCAGGGGAATACATTTCCCTATGGTTGCACGGAGATGAAAATCTCAAGAAGACATAGGTACGGATGTATCCCGGAAGCGGTCCACTACCCTGTACGGAGGTGAAAACCTCACGAAGGGCTAGTTTCTCGCTCCCACTTAAAGGGTAAAATCATTCAACTCATGTAATGTGTAGTGCAAACAATACTTAAATACATTAAGCAAGAAGATAATGAATGCAAAAAGATATCATGAAATTTAAAAAAAAAATACTTTCTCGACCATAAGACAAAAATTAATCAAATTTGTGGCTCGACTCTCCTATTTTTTTTAAAAATGTCCCCAGCGGAGTCACCAAGCTGTCGAAACCATTTTTATTTTGGAAAAAAAACAAAAATTAGTTCTCGACTTTAAGAAAAAGCAAAAATTGGGAGTCGCCACCAATCTTTTATTGAGGTGTGATTGGATCACCTAAACAATAGCTTTGGTCTAGAGTTTTAGAAAAATGGATTTAGGAGTCGGTTATGTACGAGGAAGGATTAGCACCTTCGTAACGCCCAAAATTGGTACCTAGTTAATTAATTGGTGTCTTAATGTCGAAAATTTAAAAATATGATCCTTAATAAAAACTAAAAAATGTTACTTATTAAGACTCTTATCATTTCAGAGAAAGAAAATGTCACACCCAATGCGTTAGGGCACGACATTCTATTTCCTCAAAAATGATTTACTCCAAAATACTCTTATAATAAAAATTTAAAAGAATGTCTATTTATTTAAGATTTAAGAAATCGCAACCCAATACGTTAGGGCACAATTTCTCAAAATCCTAAACTTGGAATATTTCCTTTGTTATCATTTTTTTAAAAAAAATATTTGTCTCAAGAAATCAATACATCACATCCAATACGTTAGGATACAACATATTAAATTCCCGACAACAATCTTTTCATTTTATTTTTTGATTAATGAGAAACTCTCAATCGTTAGGTTTAATGAAGAAAATCGGAGCCCAATACGTTAGGGCTCAATTTCCTTGAATATCCTAAATACGAGTATTATCTCAATTTTGAAAATTTTTGAATAAAATGATTTTGATGCTTGAATGATATCGAACATAGCCTTTTAAGCGAATAGAATGTGATAAATGATAATATACAACATGAAGCGATAATTCATAAATAAAACATACACTAATGAATGATAAATAATAAATGAATTCGAAAGAAAATACATAAACCTATTTAAAAGAGAATTTAAATGTAATAGATAAAATAATATGAAATCAATAATATATAGAATAAAAATAATTTATTACAAATTATATATATAATAGTATTGTATAAAAACATTTTCATATAAATCTTTAAGACATATAAATATGTAAAGTGAATTTTGAAAATATATTACAAAATAGGGATATCAAAGAATATATACAAATCATGTTGAATTTACCTAAAATATAAAAAAGTGTAATAAATCGAAATAATAGCAATATATATTGAATTTCAAAATAATGATACATTATAATTTTTTAAAAAGGGTAATATATACATATAATTCAATAAACTTATAGCCATAATACATATAAAACGTAAAATAAAATGGAAAATACTAAGCTTAATCATTAAAATAGTATTAGATTCAAAATTAAATATATATTTTAAAAAAATAGTGGTGTAAGAAATCAAGCACATTGAATTAACAAGGATTTAAATTGAACTCCAAACAGAATTAAAGAGAAAAAATGAAGGGCTCAATTAAAAGGCGCAAAGAACTCATAGGGCTCGAATGAGAAAATATCTCCATCATTTGAAACATGTCACTTTATTAGGGCTAAATAAATAAATAAAATTCGCAATGGTATCACCTTCTCCCTTTTTTAAAATCGCAAATAAGTAAAAAAGAAAACAGTAAGCCACCTTAAAAAAACTATCAATCGTTCTCCCCTTTTTTTATTGATTTTTCTCCTCCCTCCACAATGAAGGGAGAGGCCTCTATTTATAGTTGAGCCTCCCAAATCCAACGGTACAGATCAATTACATCAACGGCTAAGATTAAAGGGTATCTACAAATTAAATCTCTAAGATTACAAAATCATATCTTTCAAGATTGCATATCATATCTAAGATTGCATATCCTTGAAGATTATGTTTCCATAAGCTTGTAGATGGACTTTCAACCTTTTTAAGTAATGGGTCATTCCGATCGGGCCAAATGATATAATTTTGTACTGGACTTAGACTTTTTATTATTATTGTGAGCCCGGGCTAAAATTGGGTATTACAGGCATAATCATGCGTACTCAATTCTGTTTGACTGATCGTTATGAAATTTTCTATGGTTTTCTGTTTTGTATATCATAATGTGTGTAATCTCAATTTGAGTTTTAGCTATACACTGAGCTCTATAGCTCATCCTTTTGTTTTATTTCTGACATTGTAATCGGTAAATTAGAGTCGGACAGTGTGCAGGAGCTCGGATGGTTTTATCAATTAAATTAAAATTGGTGATTTTCCTAATTATTTAATTTAGGCTTTTGAGGGACTGCAATTTGTTTTTTGGGGGTTTTTTTGGGTTTCCGTTTAATTTGTCAATATAGATATCTGCGAACATGATACTATAAAACCTCGCGGGAAAAAAATTAAAATTCGGTTTTTCAAAATTTAAACTTTGAAAGTTTTTCACTACAAGCTAAGTTACCTTAAAGAGATTTTCTGTAAATAAACAAATGGTATTAAAAAAAGGTTTGTTTTAATACTTAAAATGATTTGGCCACGTTAGTACTTTCAAAACGCGCGACTGTGAATTCAAATTCTGGGTTTCAATTAAGTGTTTTCAAGCTTTGGGTTTTTTTTCTAAAACGTCTATAAGAGTTTTGTCAGAATTTCATGTTTTCGAAACACACTTTTAGTTCAATCGAAGAAAAAGTTTTTAAACAAGTTAATGTGATTCTTCAACATTCAGTCATAACTTGTAGGCCGGGTTTGGAGTGTTACAGAGTGAATATTGCTAAATCCACCTCTGCTCCGCAGTTGGCATGCTTTGCTCCACCATCCACCCTGCTCCACTAGGGATGAATAATATTGAAAACCACTATCACCTTCTTTAATGTTGGATGCATCCATGTTTACTGTAACCCGACCTAGAAGTTTAGACCAAGTCTGGAGGCTACATCAATTCATATAAGAATAAGCCAACCTTTTACTACTAGAAATCAATAGTCGAAAATCATGTAATTATTTAAATCAACATAGAAATTCTAACTTTCAAGGCGTAATCCAAAATAACACGCAATAGCATTAGTTTATAAAAAATGATAAAACAACTATGGAGAATTGACCGAGCTCCTGCCACATCGACTTGCCTAAGTCCGTGGGTTACCTGTAATCCAAACAAATAGATTAAATGAGTTTTCACTCAGTGTGTAACTTATATTTTCAATTAAACTGTAATATAACATATATGATTCCAGTTCGACTTTAGTTAGTCAATTCTCAAAATCAGATACAGAAATAGAAACAGAAGATATCAGATACAATTGCAGAATAGTTTAGATACAGATGCAGATTCCTACCTCCAACCGCTACACACCATCTTCATTCATCCCTACACACCATATAGGATATGAACTACCCATCCATCCCTATACACTGCATAGTAACTACATGTCACATTTCAGAATACTTGTAGCCTAGCTACCAGATCAGAATGCAATAATTCACCAAAATTAGAAAGGTACGCGGCTTAGCCATCGGATTTAATAGATATCAGATACAAGTATACAAGAATACAATTTCAGATCATGCTTATGTAATGCAATCACACTGATTTATTAGATCTCACAACAAATGTATATATATCAGAATAACAGATTACTCCATAACAGATGTTAGATAACACTTTCAATGTCTATTTCAGAGCACACAGGCCCTAAGGCAGGCCTACGTTCGAATAGAACGATGATTACAACCTTAGGAAAAAATCTTAATTTTTGGCCCACACGGCCTGGGTGGCTGTCCCATAGTCCACATGGCTTAGGAGATGCCCATGTGCCCATCTCATTGCCACACACGGCCTGCCACACCGTCTGACACATAAACATGAGTCCCAAAACAGTGAGGTACACGGTCTAGCCACGGCCCAGCACATGCCCGTGTGATTTCTGATCCACAATTTACCTCACACGGCCTGAGCAAGCACATGTGCCTTTGGCCGTGTGTCCTTAAATTCAAAACAGTGAGTTACACGGCTTGGACATACACTTGTGTACCTGCCCCGTGTGACTCCAATTCGTAAATAGTGAGTTACATGACCTGACCACACGGCCTACCGCACGGCTTGGCACATGACAATGTGGCATTGAGAGTCATGTTTTTCGGTGTTAAAAATTCATACAAAATCGGGTTTTCGTTACACACTTGATACGGATTCAACGCAGAAGCAACAAGTCTGATTC
Organism: Gossypium hirsutum; assembly: GCF_007990345.1. NCBI lineage: Eukaryota > Viridiplantae > Streptophyta > Magnoliopsida > Malvales > Malvaceae > Gossypium > Gossypium hirsutum. The sequence goes on along the minus strand of NC_053442.1, from coordinate 48,227,082 downwards.
CAAAGCCTAAACACGACAAGCAAAGGTTCAATCAATGGCTTAAACAAAACAATGTGCACAAGAACAACAATCAACCCAACATGTTGTGAACTTCGACGTAAACCCCCATAACAACTAACACTTACCAACGAATCAACAAAAATTACTCAAATTTAGACTGTTGGAAGAACGTTTCCTACAAGACCTTCGCCTAACAAAACCCCAATCGCACAATTAACGGAAATTCAAACGAGCAACAGTAATTTCTAACTTTGAAGAACAACATCTAAATTTTGCGAAAAAAAATAACGACAGAACTTACGCAACAACCTTTCAAATGATGCAATGAACAATGCAAAATTCCCAATTAAACCCGGTAACAGTTTACAAAAGCAAGCAAAAAGAAAAAGAAAGAAAGGTGAAAGAAAGAACAAAAGAAAAGAAGAAAAAGAAAACGTTAAAGAACATGGGTTTTAAAACAACAAAAACTAATGGGCTTTTATCAAGTAGCATAAAAATATTTCCTTAAAGCATGTGTAGAGACTCGAACACAGAACTAAAAAGTATACTAAAGCTTAACCATTGAACCAACAAGCTCATTTTTAACATAGATTAACGCCGAAATAGACTTAGGTCAAGCGTTCAACGCTAAGGGTCAAGTCAAATAAAATAACAAAAATAATGTTTAAACCCTTAACCTTTAACATACAAACAAAGCACTTAGCCACAAATACAAAGACTTAATTATATTAAAATTTAGAAAAGAAAACTCAATTTTTTAGGGCATTACATTTACCCCACCCCACCCCACTCAGCTTCAATTTAATTTTTACTACTCATCTTTAATATTTTCAATCTTTTTAAAGTGAATTAAATATTTAAACATAAAATATATGGATTTTTCTATATCACATTATTATATATTTACCATTTTAATAGTCTATATATACAAAGATAAAATGATAATTTCATTTAGTGGAGCGAGTTAAGATGAGACAACCAATTACCATAATTGCTTCATATCCACTATCTAAAAAAAAAATCATACCACCTCACCCCCACATCCACTTTTCAAAAAATAAAAAATCCATTCCAAATAAAACGAATCAATTACATACTTAATTGAACCATTCGAATTTTGCCATCCTATAAATATTTCATAATCTAGGTGACATTAAGCACGTGGATTCCGTTTGGGTTCTTATTAAAACTATTATGCATCTAATGGTAAAGTCCATTAAGATCAATTTCCTTTGACGTGTTATTTGATTGTCGTTCTAACTTACATGCATTACCTACAAATTCTAATGTATGCTCAATCTCAACTAAATGGTTGGTAAATTTTGAACTTGTTAACAATTTTTTTTTCTCCTTCGTATGGACCTCAGCACTTTAACAGGTCCAAGCTTCTCTGATGAAATAAGTTGTTAACTCAAAAAAATTGAAATATAAAACATATTAGGATAAGGAGATAATTTTGCAATATTTTTCTTGGTGCAAGTAATTGAATTACACTTGGGAGATGCGTAGCTATGGATTATTTTTTCTAAAAAGTAACGTGTGATTGAACGTGAAATGAAACTTAGATGGAAGCTATTTTGAGTTTTGACATGAATCAAAAGGGTTATCATAATTTTTAAGAACCAAATACCACTCATTAACTACCACAATAAAACGTTGTTTCTATTTCTTTTTTACTTGAATTTTACTAAGTCAAGTATTGGGAAAAAGCATCCCCATTGAGAAAAAAAAGGGAATAATCTTAGTCTTTGTCCTTATCTTAAGATTGGATATTAATCATTGAGGATATAAATTAAACCTAGTAAAAACATACATCACCTATATATAACACTTGGCTTATCGTAGTTTTAATTCTTTAAATGGGTGATTAACATTCTAGACTTGGCCAATGACATAAGATCAGATGCCATCAAATACATTTGATATGAAGTCATTACTAGCTACAAGCATGAGGAGCAGCTTGAAGACTGAGCCAGTGGCACAATGATAGAGTTCATATTATATATGATAATTTTGCTAGAATCCGTCAAGAAAATTATTGTTTTTACTAGCATTTTACACAAATACGCAAATCATAGATTGCTAGAAACAAGCTGATTGAAATTTAATTGCTTCAAAAACAATTACTGAATATATTTGTAGTTTAACAATTTAAATTAGAGTTAAACAATTAGTTGGTTTAACTAATCTGACATCTTCCATTCATCATTCTCAATCCACACATTTTGAATTTTAAATTAACCTTCTACATAAATCAATTAAATTAGTTCTAAATTTTATCCACCATCACTACTTGCACAAAAACAACCCCCACCAAAAAAAAAAAATTGTTCACGTAAAAACCAACTTGACTGTACTAATTTGCTGATCTAGTTTTTAGTTTTATGTATAATATGACTTAGAAGGATCAAACATGAGTATAGCTTGTCCATGTGCATTTATATAAACTTCAACATTTAAGATTACATAACGCATGCTATGATAACATTTTCACTACTATGAAGTAGATATAAAATTATCTTTTCTCTATGTCAAAGGGCTTAGAATTGATTTATAAGAAAGTTAATAAGTTGATATATAACAAACAGTATCCAAACTCCAATGGCATGCCAAATACATAAATATAATGAGACAAAAGTTTGATGTGCAGCAGAGGAATATGAATTCCTTACCCAATCCTCAACATAGATGCCTTCAATAAAAATATAGTTCAAAAAAATTCATCGAGATTATAAGCAATACAACTTCAATTTCATTTGAAACCAACAAATAATTCAGAGAATAAGAAAATTTATAGAGGTTTAAGAGAAAACATACAAAGATTTGTTGAAACCCAACCAAATCAGTTAAAATTCTTCTCTGATCAAGTAAATGCAATGAGAATTTGTAATTTCTCCCAAACCCTAAACCTTAAAAGAAAATGTGTTAGATTGCCCAAAGGTTTCAGTATAAATCATATATCATTATAGCTATAAATCAATAGGATTGTACCTTTTTTGAATTGAAATTTGACTTGTGATAGATTTTTCCAATAAACTCTGAACGTTTTTTATTTTTGAATTCTAAATCTATGTAATCGGTGATGGCTTTGAGTTGGGTAGACGGTAATTAAAAATATAGTTAATGTAATGATTTTATAGAGTTGAGAGCACGAAAATGACATGACTTTATTTTATTAGTGTCTAAAAATTATGATTTTTAGGATGAATCTTATGTAAGTTACTCCCTATAAAAATACTTCAAGTTATTTATAGTATTATAAGTTACTAAATATTTTTAATGAGTTAGATTATTTACATTTTCTTATATAAAAAAATCTACTCATTCCTAAAATTAAATAAAAAATTGTTGGTTAAGTGTATACATTAATATTAGATTATTGTTTATATTTTAGGATAAGTTTTACGGTGTAATATATATTTTTTAAAGTAAAATTCATTAATTTATTCCATGAATGAGATCATACGATTTGAGGGAAAAAATAACAAATATTCGTCGTAGGTGATGAAAAACAAGTTCCATCAATACAAAAAAGGCTTTAGCTACTCATCAATAGAACATTATGACACGTTGATAATTGGATCTATCACAATTCAAGTACGACATATCTGAAGTGATTGCAGACACTTAATACAAAAAGAAAATCAACCCAAAATGGTCGAAAGTGACGAACAAAAATCGACAAAAAATCTGAACATACACTAAACTAGAGAGGATGACGACAAAACCATCCTAAAATAACATGCAAAAACATAACTAAAAAATTTACTTACGACAAGAGCCAACAAAAACTTGAAACATTTGGAGAGAAAAAAAAACGGGTGGTAACGAAACCTGGAAACTAACATGTGGTAACGAAACTCGAAAACTAACATCCCCGCAAGCAAACAACTTGGAGAGAGAAAACAAAATTTTTAGGGTTTTTTAGAAGGTGTAATATACTTAAAATAATTTTATTAAAAGTACAAAATGAAATATATTAAAGACATTAAAAGTAAAATCGAAAAAAAAATGCTAACCTGCTCTTTGTCTTAAACAAATTGAAACATTTGATACTCGACTGACGGATGATAATCACAAAGTTTATATATTAAACCTTCTTTGTTCCTATTCATAATCACTCCAACTTTTAGTAATAGGTTTAATGTATTCTGGAAAATATACGCTACTTTTATCACCATTATAAATATATTTTTAAAAAACTATCATTAAAAAGAATGATTATATTCAGTGATGCTTAAGCAAAACGATCAATAAAAAGATATGATTGTTGCTTTGAAAATACATAAATGACAGTAGATTTACCATTAATATATCTACTGTCCTTTATTTAACAAATCCTAATCATTAAGTTACACAAATCAATTTGATAAATATGTCTTTTCCTACATAAACAACCCTACAATATAAAAAATTTCTTGGTGAGCAAAACTCGATTTAATTTGTTTCGAGTTAATCGAATTGAGCCAACTCGAATAAGTAATTTAAGTTTCCAAGCTTGAATCTAGGTGAATTTTACAATTTAAATAACAAATTGGTGTAAATACCCCTTTGATTCTTGTCAATTTTGAAAATGAGTAAATTGTTCTCTTTCTCAACAAAATTTACAAAAAAAAAAATCAAAATATTTATAAAAATTCTAAAATTTATATTTTAAAAAATTATAAACAATTTATAAAAAGAAAGTTAAAAATTTTAAAATATTCTAAAATAATAATTTTTGACACCTAAATAAATTAATTGATGATTTAAGTTTATCATACTACAGTATTTATTATTATTATTTTTCTTTGAAAAAATTATCAAATATATATGGCTATACTATAACAAGATTTTATTTTGATATATTTAATTTTTTAATTTAACCCGAACAATTTCATTCAGATTCAATTTGACTCTAATTTTATTTTTCTCGACAAGATCTGAAAAAATTTCAAATCGAGTTAAGGTGATAAAATAAGATTCACAACTCAATTAATTCAAAATTTTTTTACTCGATTAGACTCGATTCGATCTAACACTCATCCAGAAAGAAAGAAAGACGTATGCCTTAAATTGGGCCTATTATTGTAATGATTAACGATATTGTTGTGCGGGGGATTTCCGGTTTTTCCTCAAGTATTATCACCAATAATCCCCACAAGAGCATGAACCATCTTTAAATGGTGGTATCTGTTTATGTCTCTCAAAATAATTTCCCTGGACACAATTTTAATAATAAATTTGAATGCAATATGGCAATCAACGCAGACTCTAAGATTCTTTTTAATTCTAATTGGAGCTCCTGTCGGAGTGGCAATCAACCCAAAGGCTACTAGACTGCAAGTTTTCACTGTGGTGGTATAGAAGCTTTTCCTTTTCATCCCGTTCCACATCATGAAGATCGAACTCCACCTTGGGGATGTACCTGGCTTTGCTCAAACGCTCACTTAGCTCATTAAGCTTTGCGTAGATTTCCTCACTCCGAACATGGCTTCGGTCACCCACTGTGAAAGTGTATATCTTGTCTTTAACTTCAATCCAACTAACCCCGGCCGGGTTCTTTCTTCACGTTACAGTCTTTCATGAGTCTTCTCATCTTTGCTAATGTTAGCAAAAAGAACATTGGTATCGATTTCTCCGGCTCAAGAGTCAAAAGCATCTCTGCAGCACGTTGGCCGATCTCAACATTCTTGTGGATTCTAGCAGCACCAAGAAGTACAACCTCCATGGTTACAAGCACAAAGGACACTGACCGAAGTTATCTGATTGGGAGAAACACCGTATCTAAGCATTTGATTAAAAACCCGTAGGGCTTCTTTCCCATGCCCATGTTGAGCTAGTCCTCCTATCATTGCAGACCATGAGACTATTCCTCTAAGGAATACTAGAGAACGCACGTTCAGCATCATCTATGCTTCCACATTTGGCATACATGTTGATGAGAGAATTTCCTGCAAAGATATCATACATAAATCCATGCTTCAAGACATGAACATGCACTTGTTTCCCTTGTTCATATGTTGATAGATTTGCACATGCATTTAGGAGTGAACTACAAACATACGGATCCGGCTCTATCCCTCTATCTAGCATTTCTAGATACAGCTTAAGACATTCTTCACCTTGTCCGGACTGAGAATAAGCTGTGATCATTGATGTGAAACCCACCAAACCTACAATCAAGCACTCTCTGAATATTCTTGTTGCATCCTCAAGAAGGGCACATTTTCCATATCCATCGATAAGGCTGTTTACAACATAACGGTCAGACTCAAATCCTGATTTCGCAGAGAGTGCACGAACCTGTTTGCAAACGTAGTTCGCCTGCAAGCTAGCAATGGATTTGAGGATTGTCGATAATGTTGTTTGATTGAATCTAACTCCTTCCTCATGCATCAAAGGAAATAGCAATACAGCTTCCATGTCTTCCCCATTTTGTGAATTCGCAGAGATAATAGCATTCCATGCAATCAAGTCTTTGTCTGGCATCAAATTAAAAACCATTCTTACATCATTCATCAAACCACTTTTCGAATACATGTCTATAAGTCCAACATGCACAAAAGGATCGAATCCTACATTTAGCTTTATCAAGTTACAGTGCAACTATTTGAAAAATAGTGATTTTGGTTTGTAAATTCAGCTCAATTGTATTCGACTATTGATAGCAAATATATACAAGATTACATCAGAGTGTTATCTACAGCTATATTTGGATTGCGTGAGCTGCAAGCCACTTGAGAACCACGCAACTTCAACACCCAAGAAATAGGATATTGGTCCTAAATCCTTGAGCGCAACAACCTTCCCAAGTTGAGCAATAAACCGTTGTAACAGCGAAGAGGATGATCCTATCAACACCAAATCATCAACATAGACCAAGCAATATGCATACTCGTCATTACCGGAATATATAAACAGCGAACTGTCAGCCTTGGAACCGTGAAAACCAAGCTATTGTAGTGCATTCGAAAGGCAAAAATACCAAGCTCGTGGCGCCTGCTTTAAACCATATAGCGATTTCTTTAGATCACATACAAAATCGGGTTTAGAATGATCAACAAATCCCTGTGGTTGTTCAATAAAAACAGTTTCATCAAGAGTCCCGTGAAGAAAGGCATTCGAAACATCAAGTTGCCGAATAGGCCAATGACGATTGACGGCAATGGAAAGAATTAACCTTATGGTGTAATTTTGGAGTTGGGAGACGGTTGATAGTGTATACAGCAGCAACAAAGGAATGATCCCAAATTTTGGGAGGGACAGAGGCATGATGTAACAAGGTGCGACTAGTTTCGGTTATATGACGGTGTTTTCTTTCGGCGCAACCATTTTGTTCAGGGGTATGGGGACAAGAGCTGCGTTGGATTATAGCTTCAGAGGCCAAATATTTTTCAAGGGCTTGGAATTCCCCACCCCAATCGGATTGGAACTGCTTAATAGGTAAACCAAAGTATTTCTCAACAATAGCACGAAATTGAATGAAGCAATTATAAACATCCGATTTACGACGAAGAAAATAGATCCAAGTATATTTGCTATAATGATCAAAAAACACCACATAATATAGAAAACCATTACTAAAAGCAATTGGAGAAGGACCCCACAAATCCGAACAAACTAACTCTAATGGTTGTTTTGCTTCATAAGTAGAATCCGAAAAAGACAATTTGTGTGATTTACTAACACAGCAAGTTTGACAAAGAGATGAATCATGCTTATTAGAAGCAGACAATTTATTGAAACTAAGAACTTTATTGACAGTGTTTGAGCAAGCATGGCCTAGTCTAGCATGCCATGTAGACAACGAAACTGAATGACAAGCAGGAGATACTGGATCAGTGGCCAGGCGATATAAACCATTCTCGATGTACCCTCTATGTAGAGTTTGCTTCGTCCGTCGATCCTTAACCACAAAATAATCATGGAAAAATTCAACAGAGACATCATTAGTGAGTGTAAACTGAGGAACAGACAATAAATTTAGGTTAGCCTCAGGAACATGAAGAATATTAGACAATTTGAAAGGATGAGAATTAAGAGTTAAGACAGACGAGCCAACACGAGAGATAGGTAAGGTTTTACCATTGGTGAGAGTGACTTCATCGGAACCAGTGTACTCAGAATGAATGCCCAGGTTGCCCAATTCAGATGTCAAATGATGAGTGGCACCGGTATCAACGATCCATGGCTTGGGATTTGTTTGAGGAGACGAGCTATAGTTTGCTGAGGGTTTGGGGTAGGACTCGACATATCTTGGGCTGGGACACTAACGACTTGTGTGGCCACGTCCCTTGCAGTTGTAACATGTTGGATCCTTGGGTGGGGAGGCAGCTCGGCCATGACTGGAATAATTGCCATTGCGCTTACTGTTACGACCCCATCCACGATTAGCGGAAGCAGAAGGCTACCGACCGGCAAAATGGGCAATGACAGTAGGATGAAGAGGCTCTTGAACAGCTTTCAATTGTAATTCCTCAGAAAGTAATAAGCCAAACAAATCATCAAAGGATGTTGACTGTAGTTTTGCCTCTAGATTGCAAATGAATGGTCGATAATCGGCACCAAGTCCTCGTAAAATATGATCGACAAGATCGTCTTCAGAAATAGCCGCATTTAGAGCCCCGAGTTGATCAAAAATCCGTTTCGCACGATCCATGTATATGACGATTGAATCATTGCCGCGAGACAAGGCATGAAGAGAGCCTTTAAGGGTCCGAATTTGAGCCCGAGATCCGGAAGCAAAAGTTTGATGCAGCTTTGTCCAAGCTGTGAATGCGGTAGTGGCTCCGACTGCCTGAGATAGCACGGACTCAGACACCGAGCCAAGGATCTAGCTAAGAACCATTTGGTCCTTAAGAAACCACGGCTCATAGGCCGGGTTGGAGCATTGTCAACGGTTTTGGGAGGAGCTGCTGTGCCGTCAACATGATGCATGAGTTTTTGGCTATATAAGAGAGGGGTCATTTGTGTTTTCCACATGAGGTAATTAGAGGGAGTAAGCTTGATGGTGATTTGATTTGGCATGGAAGGTGGAGAGGAAACAGTCGAATTGGCCATGAGGAAAAAAAAAGGAGAGGAGGCAGTGATTGAAACCTTTTTACTGGCAGTTTGATACCATGAAAAATAGTGATTTTGGTTTGTAAATTCAGCTCAATTGTATTCGACTATTGATAGCAAATATATACAAGATTACATCAGAGTGTTACCTACAGCTATTCACAATTTGAATTTGAATTTTAAGTAGAATAAGATCCTAAAGAATAGGAGTGATAACAAGTCTAGTTTGACTTGGTTAAATCTCAACACTGTTTGCCCAATTCCTTGAGACAAATGCTAGAACAAGCTTTTAGAGCACTTGACAAGGTAAACATATTTGAATGTGTTCCAGACATTCTCATTTGCCCAAAAAACTAAAGCAAAATCATGCTTATCATGAAGAATGCAACCAACAATTAGAGCATTCAAAGAGACGATATCAGGTTTCGTTATCTCCTCAAAAACAACAGCATCCTCAAGGTTCCCTATCTTGGCATACATGTCTACAAGTGCATTCTTCGAGAAAGGATCTGAATCTTAACCTAGCTTTATCAAGATCCCGTGAATTTTCCTTCCTTCACCTCTGTCCACCAACCCAGTGCAGGCGTTTATCATGCTAGACAAACTAAATTCAGTAGGCCTTATTCCACTCAAAACCATTTCATGAAACAACTCCACTGCTTCACCTAAGTAATCACTCTGCACATAACAAGAAAACAATGCATTCCATGAAACAACACTCCTTTCAGGTATAGGGCTGAGCAAAACTCGATTCGACTCGAAAAAATCGAAAAAGAATTCAAATTTCGAGTTAAACGAATCGAGTTATTCGAATCAACTCGAATTTTTTTTTCAAATTTGAGTTTGAATCGAGTTGAGTTTTCGAATTCAAATAATTCGAATATCAAACTATAATATTTTACATTTTTACCCCAAACTCTCAAACCTTTTTACTTTTCCCTCAAAATTTTTACTCCTTCCCACTTTCTAATCAAAACTTTTACTCTCTTCCCATCCCAACCTCCCAATCTACCCAAAATTCATTTCCCACCAAAATTTTACTCTACCATTTACTTTTTCTCAAAATTTTACTCCCCAAAACCCTCAAAACCTTTTATTTTCCCCCAAAATTTTTACTCCCTCCCACTTTTCTCCTAAAACTTTTTTTCTCTTCCCATCCCACCTTTCCTCTACCCCTAAACCCTCCCCCTTCCAATTTTTTTTAATAATTTCCCTCCAAAATTTTACTCCCCCTATTTACTTTCCCTCAAACTTTTATTTTCCAAAACTTTTTATTTTCCCCCTAAAATTTTACTTCTCACCCTTTCCTCTCAAATAAAAAATCAAAATTATCCAAAAAAAAAATCACTAAACATAAATAGTAATAATTTTATTTATATCTACTATTTATAGTATTAAATTAAATTCCACATTTTATATTATTTATATTATTTATTTGTTTAGTCATATAGAATATTTATATTAAAATTGAATTATTAATTATGCCATAAAATATTCGTGTTAAAATTTTATATTTGTATCGATTTCACATTTTATTTTTAAAATAACTTTTATTAAAAAATCATATTTTTACATTTATTATATTTTTTTAATTTCAAAATAAATAGTGACAAGAATCTGAAGATAATTGAAACAACTAAGCAAGCAAAGAAGCTAACCAGTATATAAAAAATTAATAAATAAATTATGAGGTGATGAAAGTTAATAAAAAATTTGATTAAGGTGAACAAATTTTATTACGATCGGTGACAGTGGTTACAAGGACCCAAAATTATTTTTTAAAATTTAACTCGAACAAATATATTCGATTCGATTCGATTCGAATTCCATCTCACTCGACTCGATTCGAGAAAACTTCAAATAAAGTTAGGATGATAAAATGAGATTCGAAAACTCGATTAACTCGAAAATTTTTGATTCGATTCGATTCGATCGAATGCTCACCCCTATTCAGGTATATCCTCAAAGAGCCTCCTCGAATCACCAACTTTCCCGCATTTTGTGTACAAGACAACCAAACTATTACCTACATATTCATTAGACTCGAACCCGTTAACCACATGTCCACGTGGTATTTTGATAGTCATGGGTGTCAAGTATAATTATATTTTTTACACAATCAATTAGTAGAACCTCCAAACCTAAAGACGTTTCGATACTTGAGTGTTCAAGTCCTTGTAAAATTTTAAGAACTTTAAACTATAATTGTTTATGTATTTTGTAACAATTGTGGATAATATGATTATATTTAAAGGGGTATTGACATTAGTAGGTATCGAGATTGTAGTAAAAATTTTAAAAACATAAACCTTAATCTATAAACAATTATATTTTTTGAAAATGAGAAAACTCAAAATTTTAAAGAGACCTTGACACCAATGAGTGGAGAGGGTCCTATTAAAAACCTTAATGATACCCTAACCTTAAATTCTATAAATAACCCATCTCGCTAGCTTATTTTTCACTAAAAAACCAAACGTTACTTATATACAAATTATATTATCCACTTCTTTTATAATGGCTTCCCCTTTATCGAGATTTAAAAGACATGTCACTCAAAATGCAGAAACAATGGAGTATTCTCCAATGGCTCGGTGTTGCAATAATTTGAAAATAGAACAACTTGATGAAAAAATCATTCCTCACTTAGATATGTTGGTTTTCATCACATTAGTCAAATTGGAAATTTTACTAAATAAACAATGAAGACTTGAGATTATGTAAGAACCTCTGAGCTCTTTTGCTCAACAAGCAGATTGTTTGTTTTTGTGCGTAGGTGACGATTGGATTTTGGACTGATCGAGTAGTGTCACTAGCATCCAAATCTCACATCTCAACTCAGCTAACTCTTTGTAAAGTTCGTTGTGTTTTGTAAGTTGAAATGGCATGTACCTAGGTAGTTAAGGTGAAATATTGTAACACCCCTATACCTAACCCGATTTGCTGGGCCAAGGTACAGGAATGTTACATTTGATGACAGAGCAACTTCTGTCTTGGAAAGATAAGCTAAGCTTTGTTCGTTTAATAATTTGATACCACACGTACACTATTGTTGATAATACTATTTTTAGTTAAAGAAGATAAATTCTCCGAGAAATATTTTGCTTCCAATGAAATTTTCAAACAAAAAGCTAGTTTTAAAACTCATGTATCAATACCCCTATAGGTGGTATTGATACCCTGGCCTTGGTATTGATACCCTTGTTTGGTACCAATACCAATTTTAGCTTCAAAGTTTCGAAAAAATTCAACAAAAGCCATTGGTACCGATACCTTAGTTAAAGTATCGATACTTGTCTTGAAGTATTGATACCCTTGGCCATGTATCATTACGATTTTATGGTTAGAAGTTCTACAAATTAAAGGGAAAATTTGCCTAAGTGTCCCCTCATTTCCTTCTTGAATTTAATTAAGTAGTTACATAACTCTACACTTAAGACCATCAAACTTTCTTTCACTATCGATATTTACTAAGTACATGCCATATACTCATCCATAAATTCAATTCATACCTTTTTGCCTTTGAATCCTTGTTGATGTGATAAGATGTATCGAAAATATCACCTCGAATGGTTCAAATGTAAACCTTCTCTTCAATCTTTCACCTACACGTTTAAAACACGTGTTAAGCTCGTGAAAGCTTAATAAGTACCTAGGAATTCTGATTTTATCATTTCTTTAAATTTCTATTTATCATAAATGTTATGACTATTATATTTTACGGTTATATCTTAATAGCCAATAGTTTATACCATATTTATAAATTTACCTATACTTTGATTTACTATTTTTCTTTTATCTTTTTATCATTTCACAAATTATTAGGAACGAGACTTTTATCAAAAATCACTTACAATGACTTTTTAGTTAGCCCATCCTAGACACGTTTGAATCAGATGGATACACGAAACATATCACATAACATGCAGCACAATAATGCTAGAAGCACGAGCACCAAAGTGCTAAACTCGCGTAGATCAAAACTAACATGGGACTGTTCAGATTCCTATCGCATGCGAACTATATCCAAGAAGTTTAACACTAGTCTACATGGGCATTTCATGATACTAGGTTTATCATAATTAATCACAAATGTCTTATTTCATTACACTTTCTCATTCTTTTTGTTTAGGATTTATTATTGAATATTACACGAACCTATAATCTTAAAAATCAATACTTTGAAAAACATTAGATTTTCATTTCCATTTTAGGACTATTCACGATCATTATTCATAATTCATAATTTTCACAATCCAACTACATTTTTGTACTTATTCAATTTAGTCTTCATTTTCACAAAATTTAGTATTCACTATTACTTAGCACTCTAATGCATTAATTCACCACGATATCTATTTTCACATATTAAACTTATATGCACTTTACTTTTATTATTTCAAACATAAATTTTGCAAGTTCACGATTTAGTCCTTAATTTCCACAACTTAAAGAACAAATATAATTTGAATTACAATATTCATGCATTTTTGTATTTTCTACTACATTCTTCACTTATTAATTTTTTTCTTGTAAACCTTCATAACTTTTCAATTTAGTCCCTTTTATCATAAAAATTCAATATTCACTAATTAAGCATATTAAATCAATTTTCTTCCTTGTAACATTTTAATCACTTAATTTATTTCAATTTCTCATTTCACATATCAAAGTTCCATGTATTTCACTTTTCTTATTTTAACCGCATGTTTCCTCGAGTTTTACAATTTAATCCTTGTTATCATAAAAATTTCATATTTTTCCACAATTTCACTTTTACAATTCTTTGTGCATATTCCATCAAGTCATAACACATTCATTAAACTTTTATCATAATTTCCTTATTCAATTATTAAATTATTTCATACTTCATTTTACCAACTTACTACCTATTACACAAATTTCACATTTTAATCCTTAAATAAAAAGAGAATTCATGGGTATTTACCTCTTTTCTATCCAAAATCACTTGCTCTTCTCTTTATCACATAATTCACTTTCTCAACTTCTTCTTTCCTCAATTTGTCAAAAACATAATACTTTCCTAAGAAATCTTTACTTTAGTGTCATTTCTATACTTTTTTAATACTATGAAACTTATAAACAACATAAAACCTTAACATTCATTCCTTGTTCTCTTAAAGCTTAATTTTCTCTTTTCTCCAACTTTTATTTCCTTGAATCTAAATTGATATTCTTTCTCTCCATAGACTCTTTATCATTTTCTTCTCTTGGTAGTTATGGAAATTCCTTGAATTTCTAAGTGAAAATGATAGATTCTTTGTGGAAGGACCAAATTGTAAAGAAAAGAAATTTTCTTTCTTTCTTCATCTTTCCTCCCTTTTATACTAACAATATATAATAAAATATTAATAAAATATTTTTTAACTAATTAATTAATTTAAATATCACCAACATCATCATTACACTTCAAAATTATCTTTCTTGCTAAATGGCCATTTTGCCCTTTATGATCCTTCATAATTCCATCTTTGAATCATCACTTAATTTGGTAAAATTACAATTTAGTCTTTCATATTTCTTCATTTATTCAATTTGGTCCCTACATTCCAATTCCATATCATAATAAATTGGGTTATTTTTACTCTTGGACCTTCAAATTTCTTATTTTTACACTTTGAAACCTCAAATTTTGGATATTTACACTTGAACCATAAAATTTTCATATTTTTACGATTTAGTCCTTACTTTAAATTAACATATCTCAACATACTTCTTAATTGAATTTTCCTTAACATCACTTGACTTTCTCTTTTATCATCTTTATATCATTTTCTCACTTTATCGAAAAATCAATTATACACTATTTCAATCTACTACTACTTTTATAATATATAAATTATCGAGTTGTTACAAATATTGAGTATTGATGATGTGTTGCTTTATTGGCATAGTTATAAGTATGTTTTGGTCATTTTGTGACTTTTGGTCATAACATTTAGCTATGTATATATGAGCTTTGGTATTGTTATATAGCTAATTACATATATCATTATAGGATGCATTAGCCACGATGATTGCAATTGTTAATAATTTGTTTTTAGATGTGAAATTGATGCCTTATGATAGAATGGTATAATGGTTTTATACATGTATGATTTGGTGGACTTGGTGCATGAACTCAAAAAATCAAGAAAAAAAAAGATAATTTCTAGCATTCTGGGTAATGGTTTCAAGACACATTCAACAAATCTTGAGACATCAACTAAAATGTCTTGAGATTGTGCCCTTTTGTCTCGAGACATATAAATATCAAACCTAAAAGTCCAGAAATAGGGGAGCTATGTCTCAAGTCTAGTCTCAAGACATAAACCGTATTGTCTCGAGACATCCAAACATCGAATGTAAGGATCGAAAATGGGGGAAGCTTGTCGCAAGACATGGTCTTCAATGTCTCGAAATAGACTACTAAATTTTGTTAAATTGAGATGGATTTGAATCACGACTCCGAGTTTTACCTTTTATAACCCAAGATTTTTTAAATGAGATTTTTTGGATATCTATAATGCATGATCATATCTGAAATTGAAAATGGTTTGAGTATGTCGTATTTTTAAGTTTAATTACTCTATTAATGATTTAAGCTAGTGTAATTTGCTTTGACAATGTAATATGATGTCACGGATTCGAATCTGATGACCGGGTTAGGTGTGGTGTCACATAACTTCTCCATAAACATATTTAAGTAAATATTTCCTTTTTTCATTATTGAAAAGCTTAATACATTATATCATACCTGTGTTTGACACTTTTTTTTCCTAATACGATGCTTATGCTTTTTCTTCCAATGTGGTACTTGAATTTGAAAAATTTTATATATTTTGGTACTCAAAGGTAATAATGTTAACTATTTAGTGTTTAATTTGAGTTTTAGAATTGATTAGATGAAAATTCATAATTAACTAGTAATATTAGTAATTACATTTTATTTAATGAACCCTAGAACTAGAAAAGAATCACAATTATCAGACTATATTTATCAAATTAAAGAAATCCACAATTAAAACTAAATTTTGATGGTTGTCGATTCCAAAAATATAATCCTACACCTAATTTGCAAATTTAAGCAGTATAGGGAGTAGGGTTGATCCCTCAGAGACTGGGTTTACTGCAAATTATTGCTCTCTTGACCAGATTTATGTCGGGGCAGTTGTTGTGCCCAAGAAGTTCGGGGGGATAAAATTTGAAATCCTGGAACCTGAAATAAACAGGAAAAATGCGTGAAAAGTAAAAGCTGGAAATAAAATAATAAAAACAGTTAAATAAATCTGAAGAAAATTTAATTAAACTAAGCTCAGCTTCAGGCACGGGTTTTTCCTCATCTTTGAACCGATCCTCGAAATTAGATGAACTTCTCTTTTCCAATAAGCTAGTTATAGCTACCAAGGACGCCTCGGAAACCAACTCTTCCTTGTGTAAATTAGTTATGGAACGTCCAATAACTAACCTTTACCGATCGAACAACCAACAAAATGTTCGTGATTTAGAACTCCGGCAGCTTTGCATTCTAGAAGAGCCTAGCTCGAACCAATGCCCTCAACCATGTGGGACATTTAAATTCGATTACTACTTCCCTTGACGGAACCAAACAACAATCCCCACTTGGCACGCCAATGTGTTCACAGAAAATCGATTAGAAAATCGATCCTTTCGAAATTCCAACTGTACGTCTAACCACACTAACTCAAACGGCGTCTTTTTTGACTTAGTGTTGATTTGACTTTGTGAGTTGATAAAATCATACTCTTAATCTGGAGAAATAATAAGTACTGGGATTTAGGAGTTAAATTGCTTGGGTTCGTAACTCACGGTATTGACGAAGTTAACACCGACCTAAAGCTGAAATGGATTTAGTTGACTAAGGTTTGGGGCATGTTGGTATTGGGCATAATTGGAGAAGGTTGAATAAATGAAAATGAAATGAAAGTAGGTGGGTGTGGGTGACGCAAGGTTTGATGCAGTATTTCCAAAGCTGAAAATAAATGGAAAAATATGAGGAACTTATGACAGAAAATAAATTTGCAAGGAAAGAAAGATTGTATTCAAGAGATGAAAAAGGATGGAATGAAAACGTGATGAAAAACACTTGATGAAAGACTTGATTAATGAATTGATAAATGAATGGACATAGTAGCCCCTATTTATACTAGTGGCTTTGCCAAATTAAGAGCCACTAACCATAGAAAATCAAGGAAATAAAATATTCCATGATATAAAAATCCCTACATAATCTCCCACTAAAGTCACCATAGAATTTCAGCTAATTACATCTTGTTAAAATTCTTCTTTGGCCCGCCTTTTTTGCTCAGTTCTTCAATCTAGCCCAATTGTTTCTCCTTTTTCTCTTTTGACCCCAAATTGTACACCTGAATAAAATTCAAGTTAAACATGGAAAAATCAATGGTGCATTCTCGTAAATTGACCAATTAAATTACATAAAATATGTATTTTTAGCATTTAATCAAATTTATTCTATTAACAAAATCATGAAAAAATCAAACCCAATAACATTAGTACTTAACTTTAATCAAATCAACCCTAAATGTTACTTTGGAGTACCAAAATGTATAAATTTTGGTAAAAAAGAAGAAGAAAGTATTACAATGGATGAAAAAAATATATAAGCATCACATTAAAAAAAATTATCAAAATTTTACTGAAATAAAACAAAACCCTACTTATTAGCATGTTATTTCGCTAATTTTGCATTTAAAAAGGAAGTGTTTTTTTAATTGAAAAACTGAAATTATAATGAAGCTAGAAAGGAGTTTGAAGTTGTAGCAGTTCATGAAATTACGTCTAGTTAAGCAATTAATTTTTATAAATATTTCTTTCATTATTACAATTTATTAAAAAATATTGATATAAGAAACAAATGAAACTTTAATTGAAATAATTAAGTAAATTAAATATATAGTATAGGTTTATATTGGAGTAGGGCTCATGCTATCATTCAACTTAATATTTTTTCTCTTGGGTTGAAGTCTATCCGATCTAAACTACTTGAAAGCCCAATCCAGTATTTTTAACAAATCAAATATTTTATAATTAAATTTAAATAATAAAATATAGTTAAAGCTGTTCAAGGATTGGGTTTTTTGCAACTTCACTCTAAATATGGAAAGGTTAGGATAAATTGAATTTTAACAAAACTGTAGGCTCGTTTCTATTTCGGTCAAGCCTTAGAACAAAATTTTTAAAGCTGAGCTTAGGTTAATCTCACCATCTATATATTTTAAATGTACATTTATATTTTATACTTATAAAACCAACCCAAACTCAAATATTATTTAATTCAAATTCCAAACCAATGCTTAATAAATAAAAGGTTTAATGAAAAATTTGACCACTAATGTTTATATGTTTTGTCAAAATGGTCCTAATTATATTTTTGAGCCTTATTTCACCATCAATCTTTCTTCTTTTTTTCAAATTGCTTTTTTTTAACAGATTTGATGAAAGTACCGTTAAAAAAGTTAACAGGATGATGTGAAATTTCATATGTGAAATATTTTTAATGAGATGTAATTTATTGCTTAGACAATCCAATAAAATAATTACATGTGGAAAATAATAAAATAAATAAATCATGAAGTTAAAAAAATAACTCTTAATTTAAAGAAAATAAACATAATTATCTAAAAACAATTTTCAAAATGAATGCACACATTTAGTATTTTCGGTTTAATTTATTAATTATTTTTTTGAAACCTCTCAGTGAACGTATGCATTCATTTTGAAACTTTTTTTTTAGATAATTACATTTATTTTATGTAAATTAAGAGTTATTTTTTTAATTTCGCCTATGATTTATTTATTTTATTATTTTTCACATGTAATTATCTTATTAGGTTACCTAAGTAATAAATTACATCTTATTAAAAAAATTCCATACCATCCCCGTTAATTTTTTTAATGATACTTTCATCAAATCTGTTAGAAAAAGCAGTTTGAAAAAAAAAACAAAGGTTGATAGCCAAAAAAGGCTAAAAAATATAATTAGGGCTATTTTGACAAAACATGTAAATGTTAGTGGTCAAATTTGTCATTAAGGCTAAATAAAATTCAAGATTGAAAATTTTAGTTGTTGCAAGTATATATTAAAGGTGATCATTAACTGGGTTAAGTTGGGTTCAAGACAGGCTTAGGGATGATTTAAAAACACTTTATACTTGCCCAAGTCCAATTCGATTCAAATTATGGACCTAAAATTTTGTCTAAACTTGCTCATATTTGTAAATGGATAGCCCAACTCATTTTAGGCCCATATTATTTTTTACTAAAAATTTAAGAAAATTATTTATATTATTTTTAATTTATTAAAATTTTATATATAATGATCTTAACATTTTTTTAATGTTTGAATTAGAGTAGTATACTATTATTGATTTAATTTTCATATGTTATAAATTACAAAATATATAAAATAAAATAATATAAAACATTAGAATTTTTTAAAAAAAAAGTCAAGTCGGGCTTGGACCTTGAATGTTTAAGCTTGAACCTAACCCATATTGTAAATGAATCTAATTTTTTTGTCCAATCTTATTTTTCAAGTTTAATATTTTTGCTCAATCCCTCCCAAATTTAAAGCAAGCATTTGGACTTAGACGAATAACCCGACTCATGAACAGATCTAATATATACTCAACTCTTGAACATTTAGATAAGCTTAAAGATTGTGCCTCCTATTTGGGAATTCTTTCATTAGACAGTTTTCATAAAACTTTCCATACATTACACCTTTTAAGGAGAATGTAAGTCCGAACTTTAATCACAATATTATTTAGATGAGTAACTATAACTTTCGAATATAAACTATAAAAAAAATATGAAAAAAAAATCATTACAAAAAAATTCATATTATATGTCTTCTTCTCGAGTTTGTATTTTATTTTTTTCTAAGATAATCAGTATTAGAGGTGTTCATGGGTCGGGCTGGGCCTAATTAAAAATTTAGATCCATTTGCTAGGCTCGGGCCCGGCCCGGCTTGAAAAATGGGCATAAAATTTTGCCCAAGCTCGAACTGGATAAAAATGCTAAAACTCAGGCCCGACCCGACCTACCCGTATTAATTTTTTTATATTTTTGAATATATATAATACATCAAAAATACTAAAATAATAAAAAAAATATTTCCCAACAAATTGAAAATAAATTTTAAAAAATATGTATACTTAAATAACACTAAAATGCAACTTAATAAGCAAATGCCTCTAAAATAATAACAAAATTAACAAATGCCTTTAAAATAACAACAAAATTAACAATAAAATAAGTTTTATAAAATATCCAAGCAATAACAACAAAATAATAGCAACATAATAGTAAAATGGTAGCAAAATAGGGAGAAAACAACAAGAAAATAACATTAAAAAACAAAAACAAAAAAAAAAACAGATTTTTTTTGTCCTTTAGTGAATTCAAGTTGGGTTGGGCTCGGGCCAAAAATGCCTTACCCGAGGGTCAGCCTATTTTTTAAATGGGTCTTATTTTCTTATCCAAACCCATTTTTCAGGTTTATATTTTTAGCCAAACTCTCTCACATTTCAGGCAGGCCTTCAAGCTAGGACGTGTGGCTCGACCCATGAACAGGTCTAATCGGTATAGTGGGCTAAATCTTTTGTATCAATAAATCCCACGTTCGGTCTGTAGAATGTACTAACATATTAAAATGGCAAATTAAGCTAAAAGGGGAATTGTAAGTGTTAGTGGCATGAATAATTCTTTTAATTTAGAATGGTTGATATATGCAATTTATTTGATCCACGAACACCTCAAATAAGAATTCATACGCTGTGTGATTTAATTCCCATAAAAACAGCATTGTCAACTAATGGGCAATTTGATTTCTGAATACAAAACAAAAAGTATTGGTAGAGGTCAATAAAAGTTATCTTGCCATTGAAGAAAACTCAGATGAATTCTTGGATACCCTAAAGTCTCAAACATTCAAATCTCACTTTGACTTGCTCCTGCTTCTAGTAATCTTCACGAGGGTGCCTAGTACCATAGGAATGCATATTCCCTGGCCCTGCCCACACAAATCTCCGCAGTGTCCTCTCGAGACATCGTTGCAGTTACAAACACCTGAAACTATGGTGTTTTGTTCAGCACCTATTGTGCTTTGCAAGTACAGTACTGAGCCCGTGTCGCGTTGTCTGAACCCGATAAGCTTCCCCAGAGAAATGTTGTTGTCTTGGAAAAATGATGCTGTGGACTGGCCGCCCGCCGTGGAAGAAAATAAACAAGCTGATGAGACTTGTTTGAAAATGGCAAAATTAGAGGAAGAAATGGTTGTTTGGAGTTACTGTACGTACGTACCTCAGTGTCAATGTTTGAAGAGGAACAGAATGAAGAAAAACTGGGGGAGGGAATGTGCGGAGAGTGTGGTTCAACGGCTGGAGTTGAATACTGTATTCTTTCTTGTAATCGGAGTTTCATGGCCATTATTTGTAGCACAAGTGGCCACCCATTGGTCGTCTCTTGATTCTGCCAACAATCATCAATTGTATATAACAAATGAAATGAAATTCGTGGAAAAGAAAAAAGAGAAAAAAAAAACAAGACTGATTATTACCTCGGCTGCCATGGCTTGAACTCGTCCTATCAAGAAAGAAATGAAACGAAATGGGCAGTGACTAAAAGAAGATGATGATCGTAAAAGCTGTCACAGGGGGAAATCCCTATAAACTGTTTAGCAGCAATCGTGTAACGGTGAGGGTTAGTAATCAAGTGGGTCATGTGGGAGATTCTTTCTTGAAGAAGGAACTATTAATGGGATTGTCCCCTGGAAAGGGTGTTCAACTTTGCCAATCACATGAAAGACAAGATTTATATACGCAATTTTTAACTCAGATAATGATCACATTTTTTCAATTTAATTCATTATTTCAGATATTAATATTTTTTTATCCTTTAATTTAGTTCCATTGTTTCAAAAACCACTTTTGGTGCATGTATCGGCTAAGTTAAAGGAGATATTAGTAATGGTTAAGTGTGAGGTTATTACAAAATTATCAAAATTAATTAAATAAATTTAAGTCTTAAAAGTTTTCATAAAACCTACTATTAGTACTAAATTTACAGCAATTTATATAAGTTAAATCTTCAAAATATTGATAATTGTGTCAAAGAAAAAACTTTAATTTAATTATTTTCCACTATCAGTATGTTTATTTTCCGTCAATACTTTGACCATTGTGTTTTTCTTTTACATTATTTAAAATATTGAATTTTTTGTACAAACCATTTGCATCTCTTGATTTGAAAAAAAATCTCAATTCATAGTTCTGTCAAATGGTTGGAGGATAAAATATAATTCTCTTTCCTAAAATAAAAGCTACTTAAGTGTTTTGGTGCAATGAGAATGCAATATGTAAAAATTAAGATGAACACAAACACAAGATACACTATAACAATTTGTTTTATAGTGGTGTCGAAAATAGTGATATTGAGACCACAAATCTGACGAGTAAAGTTCGTATAATTAGTATTTAAATTATATGAGTCAATAATAATTTTTATATTAAATTTTGATATGATGAATTTAATCAATTGAATTAAAAGTTAGTATAAATGGTTCGGTTTAAAAGTCAAGTGGTTATTGAAAACGAGATATTAGGACCTCATTTTCGTAATTTAAAGCCATAAATATTTTTATTAAATATTTAAAGAGTCATATAATATGTTAATTAAAGTTTGGTTCTGTAATTTTGATGATTTACTGCTAAATTAAGGTAAAATGATTAAATTACAAAAGAGATAAAAGTTAATTGCTATAGATTCAAAATAGTAAAGGGATCAAAGTGGTAATTAAAACATGGTCAAAAAGTTCCAAGCGGTGGTGGATATGATTAAATCCACTAGCTTTTGGACTATTTGCTCATTTAGTCCTAATTAGTTTAGGATTAAATTGATATTAAGCTTGTTTAGCTAGAATTTAATATAATTGAAGGATTAATTGTGCAATTGGACCCTTCTTAAAATATATAATAATAGAAATTATATGAATTCTCTAGATTGTGGTAAACTGCAATTAGTTCCTAATTAATTGAGGATTTATTAATTAATATGTTTTCTTGTATGATAAAAAATGGTGGTTTCGGAGCCATAATTTTGATGTGTAAGACCATAAATATTAATTATTTAATATTTACAGGGTTATTAATGCTATGTTAAATTTTTTTATGAAATTTTATCATTTAGATAGTTAATTAATTTAAAAAGTACTAAATTGTAAAAGCTGTAAAAGTTGAGTTCTATAGATAAGGCACCAAATGATAATGAAAAGGTAAGGGAAAGCACTTAGACAGTAAATATACCATTACTGAAAGCAATGGATTAAGTGAATATTTACATGAATTTAATTAAAATTAAAATGACAAAATGGAAATTCTATAAATATAATGAAAAGTATCAAATTAAAAGATAAAAATGAAATAATTTCTCATGTTTCCTCTTCAACCAACTGATTTGCCATTGTTGAAAGGGTGAGAGCTTCGGTTAGCTAGGGTTTGTCAATTAGATCATGAGCAAGTGGAAAATCGAGGGAAAGAGAAATTACTAAATAGTCGTTGTACCTTTGTCATTGTTGTAATTTAGTCATATTGCGTTTTAAGAGCTCAAACGATCGGATCAGCACAAGAAATCACACTATCCGGGAAATCTATGGTATACTTTGATTTTGGTTGGTATATATGGCATGTATTAGGACTCTTTTGTATGTATGCTATTGGTTCTTAGATTTTGAGAAAGTTTTACTTGAACTTGTGTTGTTGATTGAAGAAACAATGGAATTAGGCATGTTTTACTAAGATAAACTTGTGGATCAAAAGTGAAAATATTGACATTATGATGAACTATGGTATGAAATGGAAATAGATGTTTGATGTGTAGACTATAACTTGCTATACAACCTGAAGGTGTAATGTCATGAAATGCATTGCAGTGTGAATGATGGCACATTGGTTTATTTGTTTGACATGTTTAACTGTTATTGAATATGACTTTTGGCCTATAAAGTTGTGAATTTGAATGTGTTTAGGTACCTAGGTAAATGGGTGAAATTTGAGCTTGTAATTGGTTATTTTTGTGCTCACATGGCTTGGGACACGGACTATTACTCGGTCGTGTGATGCACACGGGCAACACACATGGGCCTGTGCCCTGAATGTGTTTCAAAACAATATAGATATAGTTTTCACACGGCCTGGGTCATGGGCTGTCACACGATCGTGTGATATGCACAGGCAACTCACACGGGCGTGTACCCTAAATGTGTTTCAAAACAGTATAGGTGAAGTTTTCACACGGGCTGACACACGGCCTGCGACATAGGCTGACACACGGCCTATGACACAGCCGTGTAACTCAACATCGAATCGAATATGAGCTAGCAAATGCCATGTGGTATTGTTTCGAAAGGTACACGGTCTATCACACGGTTGGTTACACGGTCGTGCCCCTGCACCACACGGCCTGAGTTGTGTCACACGACCATGTGATCCCTGTTTTGAAAATTTACAAATTTTCCCTGAATATTTTAATTTGTTTCAAATTGGTCCTTAATTGTTCCCAAACTAATTTTAAGGCTTTGTAGACCTGATTTAAGGTTCATAAGTGTATGTTTACTTTGATCTAAATTATTTTAAATATATATTGTTAATTATCTAGTGAACTAGATGCTATTGTTACTAAATGTTCTGAAATGTACAGTGGTACTCCATAACGTTATTTCAGCGAAAGAAGCGGTTATGGGTGTTACATTTAGTGGTATCAGAGCTAGGTTTAGTCGATTCTTGAACTGAATGTAATGTGTTTAAAGATTTGAAAGTATATGCCATATAGACTTCTGATAGTGTGATATTGATTGGTCCGATCTAACCCATGTTTCATTGTAGATTTTAATGATGCCATCTAATTTTGAACGTGATGAAACTAATGAAGTTAACAGTAACATCCCAACTATTGATTTAGGTGCAAGTCATAGTATACCGGTTCTATAACTGTTTGAAAAATGAGGGTAATAATATTTATTACAAATTTAATAAATGTTAAAAGCATCTGATTATATTAACCTTGATTAGGAAAAAGGTAAAGGTAATATTCTGACTTTTTTAACAGGAGGTAAATTATAGTTTATCAGTTTCGTAAATATCTAATAGTGAAGACAAATTATCTTTTGATTTAATGAGTTAATGGCTTATAGAATTAGTGAGTTAATTTAGTGGTTTTACAACTTTTACCCCTTAATATGTTCCTTATGGCATCTTTAAGTCCTCAACAGACTGAGATAGTTCGATGGGTTTTGATTAATTAATTAGAATGTATGATACTAAAGAATTTAGTGGTAAAATAGGTGATGATTTGACTAGGACTAGGTACTGGGTTGAAAATATCTAGGGAATTCTGAGGATATTGCTTGCTTCTTTATGATCATATCAGATGTATCATGTATTTGATAGACGGTAAGGTTTATAACTGGTGGTAAACATTAACAACGGTTGTACTGAGAGATGAGATTAATTGGGATTTCTTTATATTTGAATTTAGAAAGAGAAATATTATCAAATGTCATCTGGATAGGAATTTGTATAGGTCAATGAAAACAAGCAAGAAAAAAATTGTGTTTGTGAATACTGTTAAACAATATCTATGTCTCAAAAAGACAAATGCCTTGGTCAGGGTAATAACACAAGAATTAAATGTAGTGGGACTGAAGACACGGTTGTTAGATTTGGAGCTACCATATCTGATATTATTTTTGGTACGTTCTATCTTTTCGATATTATTTATTGCATATGCACTGGGTGATGTTGGATAAACTTACTCACATATTTGCTCTACATTAGTAATAGATAAGGATCTATTTCTCGAATCAATTGAGTATGATATTCGTGTCATAATCCAGTGGGTTAGACTGTTATGGTTATTTTGGTATGTCGAAACTATCTACTAAAAATATATGGTTGTGACTTTCTTGTTGATCTGATGTTACTACCATTTCATGAATTTGACATTATTATTGGAATAGATTGGTTAAAAGTTATATGATACTATAGTAGACTGTATACGAAAATGAATTGATTTGAAATGTCAAATTGGTGAAATGATCATAGTAAGTCTGGTAAATCAGATAGTACAACCAGAGTTATTTTAGTTATCTCGACAAATAAAATGATTTGGATGATTGTAAAATATTCCTGGTATATTATATATCTAGCTACTTAGTACTCAAGAAATAGGATCAAAGATTTATCATGTACTTATTGTAGGGATTTTTGTCTAAATGTGAAAATTGAATAAATTTAAGAAGAATAAATATATTTTATCTCACATAGACGACCTATTTGATAAGCGAATAACACATTATTAAATTTGGTAAATTTATTGCGATAGATTACACAAGGGCTTTGTTTGAAGAATTTTTTTAAAATTCCATTATAGAAACAAACCGTTTTTCTAAATCAATTTTTCCAACACCATCCTCATTGATGTTCATACAAGAAAAATATGGACTACTAGATCCATTATAATTCTAATATGTTATACTATACTTAGTTTGTATTTGGTTGGAAGAAAAAGGGAAGGGATGGATAGAGGGAGTGCAAAAGTGGAAAGAAAATAAATTTTAAATGTGCTTGGTAGGGCAAAAAATGAGGAAAGAAAATAGAAGAGATGTCCATTCTAAGGCATTAAAATTGATTCTTCTAAATTGGAATGATAAGACGAGAAAAATGAGAGAGATGCATGTTATTTCAAAATTTTGCATTTTTTAAATATTTTATTTTATTTCGTTTTATTTTTCAACTCTACCGAGCAACAGATGGAATTCTACAGGACGTGTTGAAGGAAAAGACCATCGTTGCATTATGGAAGAAGCTTGAGCCGCTATGTATGTCGAAAACCCTAACTAGCAAGCTGCATATGAAACAACATCTTTATGCTCATTGCTTGGAGGAAGGTAAGTCTGTGCACGAACACTGAACTATGTTTAAAGAAGTTCTCTTAGACCTAGAGGCCATGGAGGTTCATTATGATAAAAAAGATTTAGGGTTAATTATATTTTGTTTGCTGCCCTCGTCTTACTTAACGTTTAGAGATATAATTTTGTATAGCCGTGAATCTTTCATAGTTGATGAACTCTATGCTTTCTTAACCTCGTATGGCAAAATGAAACATCTTGTGGTTGGATCCGAATATCAGGGAGACGGTCTCATTGTTCGTGGGAGATAAGAATGAAATAATGATGATAATCATGAGAGGACACATGAACGAAATCCTCACAGTAAATCTAAGGGTAGATCGTGATCTTCAACAAGAGGTAAAATTTGTAACTTCTGCAAGAAGAAAGGGCACATTAAGTCTGAGTGCTATAAGTTGCAGAACAAGATCTAAAGGGAGGTTGCGAATCAAAAGGGAAAACAACCAAAACAATCCAGTGAAGCTGATGATGTAGAATACTACGGTGATGGTGAACTCTAGTTGCTTTAGTCGATAACTCTAAAGTAAGCGAATAGTGGATCATCGATTCTGGTTGCATGTTCCATATGAGTCCCAATCGAGATTTGTTTACAACATATAAAGCTATGTTTGAAGGTGTTGTTTTGATGGGAAATAATGTTTCATGTAAAATTGTAGGTATTGACACAATCAAAATTAAGATGTTTGATGGAGTTATCGAAACACTAAGTGGCATACGACATGTACTAGAATTGAAGAGGAATTTGATTTCATTGAGTACTCTTAATTCAAAAGGGAACAAGTACACAACTGAAAGTGGAGTTATGAAGATTAGTAAGGGTTCCCTTGTTGTGATGAAAGGACTGAGAAAGACTGCCTAGTTATATGTGTTACAAGGTTCAATTGTTACTGGTGATGCAACCCTCGCTTCCTCTTCCTTGTTAGATGATGATGTTATCGGAATTTGGCATATGTGTCTAGGGCAGATGAGTGAGAATGACATGATAGAATTGAGTAAAAGAGGACTTCTTAATGGACAACACAATAGTAAACTGAAGTTCTGTGAGCACTACGTTTTTAAGAAGCAATAGAGAGTTGGGTTCATCAGAGGAATCCACAACACGAAGGGAATGCTAGATTATATTCATTCTGATCTTTGGGGACCATCTAGAGTGTCTTCGAGGCGTGGAGCTAATTATATGCTGACGATCATTTATGATTTTTTCAGAAAAGTTTGGGCATTCTTCTTAAAGCAGAAAATTGATGTGTTGTTCTCATTTAAGAATTGGAAGACTAAGATCGAGAAGAAGATAGGAAAACATATAAAGCACCTCTGTTGAAACCATTTTTTTGAAAAATAAAATTTTTAGGTTGTCGACTTTTAAAAAATAAAAATTGGGAGTCGCCACCAATCTTTTATTGAGGTGTGATTGGATCACCTAAAAAAACGGCTTTGGTCTACGAGTTTTAGAAATACGGATCCGGGAGTCAGTTACGTACGAGGAAGGATTTGCACCCTCATAACGCCCAAAATTGGTACCTAGTTAATTAATTAGTATCTTAAAGTCGAGAATTTGGAAAAACGTAATCCTTAGCAAAACTTAACAGGTTACGTATTAAGACCTTTATTATTTCAGAGAAAGAAGATACCACACCCAATGTGTTAGGGCACAGCATTCTAATTTTCCCCAAAATGAATTGGGCCAAAATACTTGTACAATAAAACTTTAAAAGAACATCCACTTATCCAAGATTTAAGAAATCACACCCAATACGTTAGGGCAAGATTCCTTTAGAATCCCAAACTCGGAATATTTCCTTTACTTTAAAAGAACATCCACTTATCCAAGATTTAAGAAATCACACCCAATACGTTAGGGCACAATTCCTTTAAAATCCCAAACTCGGAATATTTCCTTTATTATTAAAAAAATCTTCATTTCGAGAAATCAATACATCACATCCAATACATTAGGACACAACGTGTTGAATTCCCAATAATGAGTTTTTATTTTTTTGATTGAAGAGAAATGCTCGATTGTTGGATTTAACGAAGAAAATCAGAACCCGATACGTTAGGGCTAAATTCCCTTGAAAATCCTAAATACGAACATTATCTCAATTTTAAAAAATTTCTATCTTTAAATTTGAGTAAAAAATGATGTAATGTGATTTTAACAAATGCTATAATAATAATAACAATAATAAATACATCATCGACATAAAAAAATAATATAAGCAAATGAATAACCGAAATAAAAAAAGGTAATCCATGACATACAAAATATTAAATGTAAACACAATTATACAATGGATGGGATAGCAAACAAATAAATAATGATCAAAAGATGTACACATGGAAATTATGAAGATTAAAAATATACATATAATTTACAAATAAAATTTTAGGTTATAAAATTTATATATAAATACAACACATAATATACTTATGAAAATAAAGAAAAAATAATAATTATACATACATATATAAAATAATAAAAAATAAGTATATTTTAAAAAAGAAAAAAAGGTGAGTATTTAATCACTTAAAAACGTAAATATATATATATGAAAATATTCGTAAAAAAAGGAAAATATTCTTTTTTTTTAAATATATATATATGTGTACATATAAAAGGAATATATATAGATAAAAAATTAGAATAAAAATAATAATTACACTATTAATTAATAAAATAAATAAAAAGAACATAAAAAAACTAAATTGAATTGCAATTACAATATCTGGGGTAAATCCGCAAATAAATAAAAGTAAAAGGACTAATTTGAACGAGAAAGTTACATAGAAGGGCTGGAAGGAAAATTTTCCCTTCTCCTCTAAAACGACGCCGTTCAATCAGGGCTAAATTGAAATTGAAAATGAATTAAAGGGCTAATTTAAAAATAATTAAACAAACCTAATTGTAAAACATTAAAAAAGGCGGAGGGGCTAAAGCGCAATTAGCCCCTCCATATAAAACACGCGGACCCTAAAACTGGGTTGGGTTGCATTCGGGTTAACCCAAGTTCAAAACGATGTCGTTTTGAAGAGGCTATTTAAGCCACAAAACAGTTCAAAAAAATCATTTTTTCAGTTCTTAAAAAACTTCTCAACCCCTTTTCTCTCAACCCTCTAGTCCGGCAAAGGGATCTGGGCAACAGCGGATCACCGGCCATCGCGCCGACCGCCAATCTCTAGCACCAGCATCGCTATCTGCGGTGGCTGGAGAATAAAAAAAATTCTGCAATCGGTCCCTCTGACCTTTTTAAACCCCGATTTGAGTTTGAAGTTTCTTGAAAACCCTCAGAAAATGCGAATGAAGCACGAAACCCTTCGGTTTTCGACTACCGATCCTTGGAGTCGATCCTCCTAAGGCGTCGCTTAAAAGCAAATAGGTTGTTTCCTTCCTTTTTACTTTTATGTTATTCGTTTGTAAAACACATAATGATAAAAAAACATAAAAAATATAAATATCAACCTTTTTATCAGTTTTTTGCTCTCTGTATTGAACCTTTTTGTTTGCTGCAAGAATAATAGCTAGTTTTTCTTATTGATTTCTTGTAAAAAAATCCAATCCTTATTACAATGTATTCAGTGTCCTTTTATAATCGAATGAAAATAAATCAAAGAAAGAATAAATTTGGATATCTTTGATTTGCAAATCTATGATTTTCTTTCCATATGTTGTTTGTTTCCTTGCAGGTGAAGATCGGGGAAGATTTGGAGGCTTGCGGCGCTGTGGAAACCCTAGGGTTTCTGTCTGTTTCGAGCCGTGTTTGGTTTGGGCCACTGAATTTGGGCCACTGTTTTAAATTGGTTTTGAGCTTTGTGGCCCGTTTGTAATTTTGTTGTAATTGGACTGGTATTTATTTGGGGCCCTTTTATTATTTGTACCGGGCAAAATCTGTTATTACAGCTGCCCCTCTTTGCTTGTTGTCGGGTAATGAGAACAAAGCAAATACCAAAAACAATTTTGCCCGGTCGTACTGGACTTTGGTATTCCTTCCTACTGCATCTTCAGAGGTACAGAAACTAGTGCTTCAATCTACTCCACTGCAACTTTAGGGAGATAAGATTTGCCCTCTTCAATCTGCCTCATTAGTCTGCTCCACTACAACTTGAGGGAGATAGAATTGTCGGATTTAATCTGCTCCACTGCAACTTCGGGGAGATAAGTTTTGCCATCTCCAGTCTGCCTCACTGCAACTTCAGGAAGATAAGACTTGCTTACTTAGTCTGCTCCACTGCAACTTCAGGGAGATAAGACTAGATGCGATCTGCTCTCTGCAACTTCAGAGAGATAAGATCTGAGATTTTAATCCGCTCCACCGCAACTTCAGGGAGATAGGATTGTCAGTTTTAATCTGCTCCACTGTAACTTGAGGGAGATAAGATTTGCCATATTCAGTCTGCCTCACTACAACTTCAGGAGGATAAAACTTGCTTACGTAGTATTCTCCACTACAACCTCAGGAGGATATGACTAGATGCGATCTGCTCTCTACAACTTCAGAGAGATAAGATCTGAGGTTTTCATCCGCTCCACTGCAACTTCAGGGAGATAGGATTATCGGCTTTAATCTGTTCCACTGCAACTTCATGGAGATAAGACTTGCCATCTTCGATCTGCTCTGCTGTCGATGCAGGAAGACAAGATATGCTATTTTCACTGATCTGTTCTTTGGGGAACATGACCTGTATAATGAACCTAATTATGCCTAATGATTAGGATGGCATGATCAAAATGCATCAAATGCTCCTAACTAGACATGTGTGAAGGGTGTTTGCATGAATACAAAATTTATTTTTCCGAGAATGATCCCGCTTAGGTTGTCATCACTCGAAGTTTATTAAGGCTTTGTCGTTGACGCCTTTTGCTTGGCTGATATTTCCAAAAAGAACGCTTAATCAAATTAGCCCCCGTTGTGCACCTCAAAGCTCAACTCTCTAGGACGCAAAATTCGTACTATATTCCTTTCCCTGTGACTTTAAGAGTAGGAAAATTTTGACTCTTCTCAATCTTCTCCTATTGTAATTCAAGGATATGAATTATGAAATTTGTTTACACCACTCTCAGGGTGTCCTGCCAAATATTCATGCCCAAATGAGAAACTTCCTTTCTATAGGGGATTTCTTCCATCCCCATCAGGACTTCTTGCTATCTCATTCGATATTTAGACAACCAAATCTGAAAAAGCAGTCTTAATTTGGACTTCTCCTTCTTACGCTCTTTAATCTTTGAACTTGGGGTGTTCTTAAACAATAGCTCTGTTTCAGGTTACTAAATTATTTAGAAATTCCCAAAGTAATATACAAAACTTCTTTTGTGAAAGATAATTAGTCCATCAATCATTATTCTAATGCGACATGCTGGCACAAGAATCAAAAATACTGAGTAAGAGATGAATTAATTCAAGAATTTATTGATAGTAAGTGTCCTGAAAAGAAAAAATATTCAAGACCAGGAAAGAATGAAGTTTTGACAAGAACCAACAAACTTGGTACAAATATTACGAAGACTAGGTACTTTGGATATCGCCGCTTGAACTTCTCCATGCAAGCCAAGAACCATTCTAAATTTAACATGTGTTTAGGGGATCTACAGCACTTTGTCAATGCCTCCAAGACGTCGCCCATCCTTTTATTGTTGACTTTAGCGAAGCAAGATCATCATATGCCCTAATCAACAATGTTTGAGCCGCCCTTTTCAGGTTTTCAACTCAAACTCCATTTGGTCTCAAGGTGCCCTTTTCGGGTTTTCACCTTGGCCTCTCCCTTTTTTTTGTAATCAGAGCGCCCTTTGCGGGTATTTGATTCCTCCCTTTCTTCAAGTGAAATATTTCTTAACCGAGTCTAAATTTACAGGATTCGAAAGATTTTTGCCTCCACAACATAAGGTCCTTCCCAGTTTGGCATCCATTTCCCTCTGAAATCCTTTTGTAAAGGGAGGATCTTTTGAAGAACCAAATCCCCTTCATGAAATTCTCTGGGACGAACCTTCTTATTGTAAGCTCGCATCATTCGCTTCTGATACATTTGGCCATGACGAATGGCTTTTAATCTTTTCTCTTCAATCAGGTTCAGTTGATAATACCGAGATTGGATCCATTCAGCCTCATCTAATTTTAACTCGGCCAAAACTCGGAGAGAAGGAATTTCAACCTCAATGGGTAAAACTGCCTCCATTCCATCAACCAACGAAAAATGTGTTGCCCCAGTAGAAGTCCTGATAGATGTTCGGTAGGCAAGAAGAGCGAAAGGTAACTTCTCATGCCAATCTTTGTAAGTTTCAGCCATTTTCGCCATGATTTTCTTAATATTTTTATTTGCCGCTTCCACTGCACCATTCATTTTCGGGCGATACGGTGATGAATTATGGTGTCTGATATTGAACTGTTCACAGACTCCTGCTATTGTGCTGTTATTCAAATTCAACGCATTGTCTGATATGATCCTTTCAGGCATTCCATATCGACATATGATCTCCTTCTTCAAAAACTTACTGACTGCTGACTTCGTGACATTAGCATATGAGGCTGCCTCTACCCACTTAGTGAAGTAGTCAATAACCACAAAAATGAAACGATGTCCATTAGAAGCCTTCGGTGATATTGGTCCAATGACGTCCATACCCCACGTGGAGAAAGGCCATGGAGAAGTCATAACATGAAGAGGAGAAGGAGGCGCGTGCATTTTATCCCCATAAATTTGGCATTTATGGCATTTCTTGGCATGATTGATACAATCTCCTTCCATAGTGGACCAGTAATACCCGAATCTCATAATTTGTCTAGCCATGGTGAATCCATTAGCGTGCGTTCCACAAACACCCTCATGGACTTCTTCTAAAATTTCCTTAGCCTCTACAGCGTCTACACATCTCAAGAGTACTTGATCCTTTCCCCTTTTGTATAGGATTTCCCCATCTAAGACATAATCAATAGCTAGCCTCCTCAATGTCCTCTTATCATTCTCCGTTGCCTGATTAGGATATTCGTGATTCTTCACATATTGCAATATATCTTGGTACCAGGGAGGATTATCATTCTCCACCTCTTCAATGCTGTAATAGTGGGCTGGGATCTCATAGATACTAATTTGAATGGGCTTCATGTCATCTAATTGATTCACCTTAATCATGGAAGCTAAAGTAGCAAGAGCATCCGCCATTTGATTTTCTTCTCGTGGGAGATAACAAAAGGTAATGTTGTCAAACTCTTCGATCAATTCCAAAACCAATCTCTGATAACGAATCAATTTAGGGTCCCTTGTCTCCCATTCCCCTCTTAGCTGGTATATTACCAATGCTGAGTCTCTGTCACCTCTAATATCTTGATTTTCCGCTCTATGGCTGCCCGCAGACCCATGATGCAAGCTTCATACTCAGCCATGTTATTAGTGCAATCAAAGTCTAATTTACTGGTGAAAGGATGATAATCTCCATTCGGAGACACCAGGACTGCCCCAATCCCATTGCCTAATGCATTTGAAGCTCTGTCAAAGTTTAATCTCCAATAATGATTCTCTTGGGGATCCTCTTCAGCATTTGCCACATACATCAAATCTCCATTTGGGAAATCAAAGTCTAGAGGCTCATAATCTTCCAGAGCCCTGCTAGCCAAGAAATCTGCTATCGCACTTCCCTTGATGGCCTTCTGGCTTACGTATACGATATCAAACTCCGAGAGCAAGATTTGCCATCTAGCCATTCTTCCATTCAATGCTGTCGACTCCATCATATACTTCAAAGGGTCTAATTTTGAGGTTAGCCAAGTCGTATGATAGAGTAAGTATTGGCTCAACCTCTTGGTCGTCCAAATCAGGGCGCAACACAATTTTTCGATAGGTGAATATCTCATTTCACAATCAGTGAATTTCTTGCTGAGATAGTAAATCGCCTTTTCCTTCTTTCCAGTCGCATCATGTTGACCCAGTACGCATCCCATAGAGTTGTCGAACACCGATAAATACAAAATCAAGGGTCTGTCTGGGCTAGGTGGTGACAGCACTGGAGTGTTAGATAAGTATTTCTTTATCTTCTCAAAGGCTTTCTGACATTCTTCATTCCAGACATCAGGATTATGTTTCTTCAAAAGGCGAAACATGGGATCACATTTCTTGGTCAACTGTGAAATGAACCGAGCAATGTAATTCAGTCTTCCCAAGAAACCTCAAACTTCTTTCTGGGTACGTGGTGGCGATAAATCTCGTATTGCCTTGACTTTGTCTGGATCAATCTCAATTCCCTTTTCGTTGACTATGAAACCTAACAGCTTTCCAGACCTGGCTCCAAAAGTACATTTTGTCGGATTAAGCTTGAGCTGAAATTTCCTTAATCTGAAGAACAATCTTCTCAAGACCTGCACATGTTCCTCCTCTGTTCTGGATTTGGCAATCATATCATCAACATATACTTCAATTTCTTTGTGCATCATATCATGAAACAAGGCTACCATGGCTCTCTGATATGTTGCTCCCGCATTCTTTAATCCGAATGGCATTACCTTATAGCAAAATGTTCCCCATAAAGTAATGAACGTAGTCTTTCTCATATCTTCTGGGTGCATCTTTATCTGATTATATCCTGAGAACCCATCCATAAAAGAAAACAATGAAAATCCTGCTGTATTATCCACCAGAGTATCAATATGTGGCAATGAGAAGTTGTCTTTTGGGCTTGCTTTGTTCAAATCCCTGTAATCTACGCACATTCGTACTTTTTCATCTCTTTTAGGGACTAGAATGATGTTGGCTACCCATTCAGAGTATTTGACCTCCTATAAAAACCCAGCATCAAACTGTTTCCTAACCTCCTCTTTTATTTTTAGCATAATATGAAGCCTCATCCTTCTGAGCTTCTGTTGAACAGGTTTGCAACCCTTGTTTATAGGTAGGCGATGCACTACAATATCAGCACTCAATCCGGGCGTATCTTGGTAGGACCATACGAAGACATCTTTAAATTCTTGAAGTAACTCAATGAGGTCTCGTCTTGTCTTTGCAGAGATCTCAGTTCCAATTTTCACCTATTTTCCTTCCTTCAAGCTCACAATTTCTACTGATTCTTTGTGAAGTAGGATTTGTTTTTCCTCTTGTTTTATCATCCTCAACAAGTCCAAAGATAAACCACTATCTTCGTCACCTTCAAAGTCATGCGATCCCTCTAAATACACGTTTCATTCAAAAGGGCACTCTGAGCTCGTAACAGCGCCATTCACGTCATTGATACATAGGGACCTAATAGGGTTACAAAAGAATGTATGAATTTATGTACAATATTTGTGCAATGATGAAAGAATATATGGAAAGAATATTTGTTCAAAAAGATTGCAAAGATGTTTTATTAAAATAATGAGATTCAAACATAGGCCTATTTTACAAAAGAATTCTTGTTATTTCTAAGCTAAAACAACAAGTTTGTTCTGAACATTACTCTGAGACATTTCTAAAGACTTTAGGTATTTCTTCCGCAGTCCAATTGTCTAGAACACTTCCGGGCTCATAAGGGCGAATGTCCAGCCAGTTTCTTTCCTCATCCTCATGCTCATGAATGACATTGATGTGCATATTTCCTAACATTTCCTCAATTCTTTTCTCAACCGATTTCCTTCTCTCCTGGTAAATAACTCCTCCAGAGACAAAAGTTTTGGATATGTGGGGAATTATCATTGGCTCCCATTTAGCTTCTTCCTCGTTCAAACGCGCTCTTCTCTTTTCCTGCATTTTTCTATTTCTTTCTTTCTCTATCCTCTATCCGGATTGTATCCTAAGCCAAAATGATCTTGCTTTTCTTTTAGCATTGGAACCTCAGTCCTCCCTTAAAGATATCTCCCCAGCCCTGTTCCAGGTAAAGCTCCTTTTCCTACCAACAATTGTAAACCCATCTCTGTGGTTTTGGATAATTTTGGAGCCAAAATTTTGCTCCATTCAGGAACAAATGCCTTATTTACAAACTCCAAATATCGAAATGAGCATTCAACTGACTCGTCATTGGTCTCCACGTACGGCGTCTCATTGGATACAGCTGCTATTATATCCTCTTCAGCTTTTATTGTCACTAACCGACCATCTGACACTAACTTCAACATCTGATGTAATGATGACGGTACTACCCCTGCCGAATGTATCCATGGTCTTCCTAATAAGCAATTATAGGAAGGTTTGATGTCCATCACAATATAATCTACCTCATAAACTGTTGGAATGATCAGTAAGGGTACCTCAATTCTTCCCATGACCTTCCTTTCTGTACCGTCAAATGCCCTCACTACATTTTGACAAGTTTTCATGTACGAACTGTCTATGGGTAGCCTGTTAAGTGTGAATAATGGCAACACGTTCAAAGTTGATCCATTGTCAATCAGTACTCTTGGCAAAATACGCCCCTTTCATCGTGCAGTGATATGCAAAGCTTTGGTAGATCCCATGCCCCCAGAAGGTATTTTATCATCATTGAAAAATATGAAATTATCAGCACTGATATTATTGACCAACCGATCTAGCTTTCTGACAGAAATATCCTTGGACACTTAGGTCTCATTTAGCATCTTCATCAACGTATTTTGATGTATTTCCGAATTCAAGATTAAGGATAGTATAGATATGCGGGCCGGCTATTTATGCAATTGCTCAACGACATTATACTCACTATGCTTTAAAATTTTGAAGAATTCCACAGCTTCTTCCTCCTTTACTGGCTCAACTATTTTCCCTTTTTGCTCCCTTAGTATAGCCTCTTTCATAGATTCTGGATTGGCACTCGTACACTGGCTCTTTGCAGTCTCTTTTCCTAGGACAGTCGTATTGCACTTGTAGTTCCATGGGACCTTCTTACTGTCTTGGTAAGGAAAGGTTGCAGGTTTCTTTATTATGATCCTTGGCATTGCTGATGTTCTCTCCTCATCCTTATTGGGTCGCGAGATAATGACCACAGGCTGCACTACTCTTGGAACCTTCGAAGATTCTGATGTGCAAATGCTCCCATCCTCCTTAACTTCTTCATAAAATTCCATCTCCTTGTTATCCATCAGGTCTTGAACCAAGGCTCTGAATTCTGCGCATTACTGGATTTTATGTCCCTCCTCGTGATGGAACTCACAGTAATTTTCCACTCTTTCGAAGCTTCTCTCTGAACTTGTAACGATTAATCCCCTTCTTACCATATTTTTCCAGACCCACCCCAAAGGAATTTTCACCTCTGATATGTCTTCCTTGATCTTTCTACCCATGCTCCTACCTATCATGTTCACTCTGTTATGATCAGGTAACGGATTTTCTGTATTGGGTGAATCATCTAATTTTACCACGCCCAAGCTTATAAGTCTTTCCACCACCTTTTTGAACGCCGTACAATGTTCTATAGAATGCCCCTCAATTCCTGCGTAATAGTCGCACCGTGCATTTGCATCGTACCACTTGGGGTATGGAGGCTGTAGTGGTTTCAAGTGGAAAGGGGAAACCACGTGTGCATTGAATAGATTCTGATATAGCTCCCTATACGTCATTGGAATTGGCGTAAATTGAATTTTCTTTGTATTTTGTCTTGTATCAGATCTCTGCTTTGATGATCCTTACTGGTTAACAGCCACTTTTCTCGGCTGACTCACTGTAACTGTCTTCGAATATGAACTCATGTTGTTAACCTCGTTCTCTTTCTTCTTCGAGGCCGCCCTTCTACTACTTTCTCCAGCATCTATTTTCCCACTTCTGATAGCGTTTTCTATCATCTCGCCGTTCATAACTATGTCGGAAAAAATTTTAGTAGCGCTTTCTAACATATGTGTAATAAATGGTGCCTTCAATGTGTTGATGAAAAGCATCGTCATCTCTCTTTCTAGAAGAGATGGCTGAACTTGGACAGCTCCCTCCATCTCTGTGCGTACTGCCTGAAACTTTCACCAGGCTTCTTCTCCATGTTCTGCAGAGTAATCCTATCAAGTACCATGTCAGTCACATGGCTGTACTGCTTTATGAACGCCTGTGCCAAATCTCTCCATGAATTAATCTGGGTACGGTTCAATCGGTTGTACCACTTGGATGCTGCCCCTGTGAGGCTATCTTGGAAGCAATGAATCAAAAGTTGGTCATTATTAACGTAACCGGTCATTCGCCTGCAAAACATGGTAATATGAACTTCGGGGCTACTAGTTCCATTATATTTCTCAAACTCCAACATTTTGAATTTGTAAGGAAGTACTAAATTCGGAACCAGACTCAACTCTTTAGCATCTATTCCATAGTAGCCTTCTGCACTTTCCATCGCTCTAAATTTCTCTTCCAGCCATTTGTACTTTCCCTCTAGCTGTTTTGATAACTCATCATTCATTTTTTCCTTTCCAGCTGTCTCATCAAAATCAGGAATAGCAGGATTAACAAAATTGGCACCGGGGTTAGAGCCTGATCCCGTCTGGAAATTCATTTGCGTTGCAGCGTCACCCGGAGGATTAATGGTAACAGAGGACCTATGCGGGTACATCTCAACTTGTTGGGGTGTAAAGTCTGGAGGATAAACAAGTATCTCATTGTCTCCTTCTTCAATATTGAGCACAGAACCCTTTCCTTTATCAGTTCTTTTATTGAACCACTGAGTTAACTGAGCCATCATACTCCCTTGAGACTCCATCATTTTGTCTATCATCTTTTGCTGCTCATTCATTTGCTTTTGAAGCAGCTCCTACATTTCCTTTTGGGTTTGTTCTAATCTTTCCATTCTTTGATCCATATCCTTGGTTTTTGATCGAGTACCGTAGTGGTGCTTGGTAGGTTGATTGGTTTCCAGATTAGCTGGGGAATGATTTAGATTAATTAGAATCCCTTAATGTATTTATTAAGGCATATGAAACAATGCAATGCATGAAATGAATGCAGAAAAGGTGTCAATTTTGATTCAATTCCATATAAGAAAACTTTACTAGAAATTAAATTCCTTTACATAAAGTGAATTACAAATAAAACTTTGCCTTAGTACCCAGAACTCTAATCTTTCTAAGTAACAAGGCTAATTCTTGCCTCCGATCCGATTCTAATTCATACTTCACACTCAGCATGTCAGCCTGTACTGCTAAAGTCTGTATATGGTCAGCTACTTCTTGAATCTGGACCACAGCTTCCTCGATAAGATGATCTTTGCTTCTAACTTGACTCTGAAAATGGTGAAGTTGTTCATTACTATGACTCTCGTTTGCTTTCAAATGCTTGACCTGGATCTCACAATTTTGTAGCTCCATCTCCAACTCTTCAATTCTTTTCTTCATTTCTTCAATCTTGTTCAAGCTAGCTTTCAACTCTTTTGCCAAATTTCGATTTCGATATTGACGAAGACATCCTTCCAACACAACCACCCTATCTTTTAGTTCGCCTTTTTCCCTTTGGCTTTCTGACAAACTCTTTTCTAAGACTTCATTTCGTCAATGCATCTCCTTACATATCTGTTCCCATCTATTGGCTTTGTCTTTTTCTTCTTGGATTTCTGCTCACCATTGTTCTGAAGTCTTTCCCAACCCAGCAGTTCTCATTGACAAACGCATTTTTTTATAATCCGTCTTCAGACTACCCAGCTCATCCTCAGTCTTGTTTTTCTCTTTCTTTAGCTTTTCATTTTCAAGCTTCTGAACGTCTATATCCAATCTTAAGTTCATCTTTTCCGCCTCCATTTGCTCTATCTTTTTCTCCAAATCTGCATTTCTCCTCTCAAAATCTTGCCTTATGATTTCCAACTCATAAGGAATGACTGGCAAATGCTCTTCTATTGACTGGCTTTCTTCCTGATTTAACTTAGGTAGATTGTCATTAATCCTTCTAGCCCACCATTGATGATACTCAGGAGCCTCTTCATTCGGCAAGTTTGTTTCCACGTATTAGCCATCTCTTGAATCTTCTTTCTATAACCATCATCCTTGTACGAAAATTCACAATCAGCTATCCCTTGGGTCGCAGGTACAAATTGCCTTGACCTGTATTGCCTTAGCACCAATAAAGGGGCGTATCCAATAGCTCCCCAAACTCCTAGCAAAAGAACCCAATCAAAACTACCACGCCTATACAGGATCTCATCTAGAAGTAACCAAGGAGCTCTCCACTCAATGTCTTCTTCTCGAAGATTTTGAAGAATTGCTATCCATTTCTCCTTTGAAATGTCGTCTCTCCTATACGTAGCGACTATTTCCTTTAGTGGTGAATAATTTTTAGAGAAAACCCGATATGAAACTTTATCCACCTTCCAAAAATGACTGTGAAACCACGCGAGCAGAAGCTGTGCACATCCAATAAATCTACCTTCACCCGTCTTCCGGCATGCACTCAATGACCGGAAAGTCTCTACCAAAATTGCTGGAATCGGTGTAACTTTCTTATCGAGACGGTCGAATAACTCAGTGACTGTTTCATCTACATACCCCAGGGCTTTAGGGAAGACGACCAAGCCGTATATACTTAAAGCAAAAACATCTAACCTTTTCCTTACATCTGGGTGTGTGAGAATTGCATCTTTCAAGCCTCTCCTAGGAACGCACTTGCTATCCCCCTTTTGCTTAATTCGTGCAACAACCCACTGCTCACTCATTCCTGTTACACTCATCAGCTTCTTGGAAAAGGTTGGCACATTTACCGCTCTCGAATAGACCTTGTCCACTTGAAACTTTGAACAACGTAGTAAAGCCATATACTCCTCTATCGTAGGCACTAAATCGACCTTCCCGAACGTAAAGCAGCTGTAAGCAGGATTCCAGAATTGGGCGAGGGCTTGAAACAAATACTTGTCTACCTTCACATCAAGCAAATAAGGTAGATCCCCATAATTATCATAAAAGAGATGTCTAACCTCATCATTCCACTAACCCCAGATTTCCTTCAATTCTTGCAAATTGTTTTGTGTTGCACTGATATGCGTAAAGTCCCATAACTCCGATACATGCCCATCAGCCAAACTATCACCCTTTTCTTGCTGCGTTGTTTTAGACCAAGTTCGAATAGCCGCATTGTCCTCCACTTTATCAAGAAACCCACTTTCCATGATAAGCCTTCTATCTAGCAA
Organism: Gossypium hirsutum; assembly: GCF_007990345.1. NCBI lineage: Eukaryota > Viridiplantae > Streptophyta > Magnoliopsida > Malvales > Malvaceae > Gossypium > Gossypium hirsutum. The sequence continues at coordinate 48,185,022 of NC_053442.1, read as the reverse complement.
CTGAATTTGGATTGACGCCTTTTATGATGAAATGAAATGTCATGTCATGCAAATAAAACACCAAAAGTCAGTATAACATAGAAACACAAGATATAATCAAGAAATAGTAAAGATCCCTAATTGGATATCTATTAGGGTTTAGTATGATTCTACCTAAGTAGATTCCTAAGGTTCATTATATGCGGTTTGGTTCTAAAGTAAAGGTACCCGAACCAACAGATTCCTCAATCCTTACCCATTATAGGCTCATATAAATTGAGTTCGGTTCAGGGGAATACATTTCCCTATGGCTGCACGGAGATGAAAATCTCACAAAGATATAGGTACGGGTGTATCCCAGAAGCAATCCACTACCCTACACGGAGGTAAAAACCTCACGAAGGCATAGCTTCTCACTCCCACTTAAAAGGGTAAAATTGTTCAACTTATGAAATGCATAATGCAAACAATATTTAAACAAGAAGATAATGAATGCCAAAGGATGTTATGAGTTTTTTTTAAAAAATATTTTCTCGACCATAAGACAAAAATTAATCAACTTTGTGGCTCGACTCTCTTATTTTAAAAAAGTCCCCAGTGGAGTCGCCAAGCTGTCGAAACCATTTTTTTGAAAAATAAAAGTTTTAGGTTGTCGACTTTTAAAAAATAAAAATTGGGAGTCACCACCAATCTTTTATTGAGGTGTGATTGGATCACCTAAAAAAACGGCTTTGGTCTACGAGTTTTAGAAATACGGATCCGGGAGTCAGTTACGTACGAGGAAGGATTAGCACCCTCGTAACGCCCAAAATTGGTACCTAGTTAATTAATTAGTGTCTTAAAGTCGAGAATTTGGAAAAAACGTAATCCTTAGCAAAACTTAAAAGGTTACGTATTAATACCCTTATTATTTTAGAGAAAGAAGATACCACACCCAATGCACTAGGGCACAGCATTCTAATTTCCCCAAAATGAATTGGGTCAAAATACTTGTACAATAAAACTTTAAAAGAACATCCACTTATCCAAGATTTAAGAAATCACACCCAATACGTTAAGGCACGATTCCTTTAGAATCCCAAACTCAGAATATTTCCTTTACTTTAAAAGAACATCCACTTATCCAAGATTTAAGAAATCACACCCAATACGTTAGGACACAATTCCTTTAAAATCCCAAACTCGAAATATTTCCTTTATTATTAAAAAAATCTTCATTTCGAGAAATCAATACGTCACATCCAATACGTTAGGACACAACGTGTTGAATTCCCAATAATGAATTTTTATTTTTTTGATTGAAGAGAAATGCTCGATTGTCGGATTTAATGAAGAAAATTGGAACCCAATACGTTAGGGCTCAATTCCCTTGAAAATCCTAAATACGAACATTATCTCAATTTTAAAAAATTTCTATCTTTAAATTTGAGTAAAAAATGATGTAATGTGATTTTATACATACAAATGCTATAAAAATAATAATAACAATAATAAATACATCATCGACATAAAAAAATAATATAAGCAAATGAATAACCGAAATAAAAAAAGGTAATCCATGACATGCAAAATATTAAATGTAAACACAATTATACAATGGATGGGATAGCAAACAAATAAATAAGGATCAAAAGATGTACACATGGAAATTATGAAGATTAAAAATATACATATAATTTACAAATAAAATTTTAGGTTATAGAATTTATATATAAATACAACACATAATATACTTATGAAAATAAAGAAAAATAATAATTATACATACATATATAAAATAATAAAAAATAAGTATATTTTAATAAAGAAAAAAAGGTGAGTATTTAATCACTTAAAAACGTAAATATATATGTATATGAAAATATTCGTAAAAAAAGGAAAATATTCATTTTTTTTAAATATATATGTGTACATATAAAAGGAATATATATAGATAAAAAATTAGAATAAAAATAATAATTACACTATTAATTAATAAAATAAATAAAAAAGAACATAAAAAAAACTAAATTGAATTGCAATTACAATATTTGGGGTAAATCCGCAAATAAATAAAAGTAAAAGGACTAATTTGAACGAGCAAGTTACATAGAGGGGCTGGAAGGAAAATTTTCCCTTCTCCTCTAAAACGGCGCCGTTCAATCAGGGCTAAATTGAAATCAAAAACGAATTAAAGGGCTAATTTTAAAAAAAAATAAACAAACCTAATTGTAAAACATTAAAAAAGGCAGAGGGGCTAAAGCGCAATTAGCCCCTCCATATAAAACACGCGGACCCTGAAACTGGGTCGGGTTGCATTCGGGTTAACCCAAGTTCAAAACAACGTCGTTTTGAAGAGGCTATTTAAGCCACAAAACAGTTCAAAAAAAATCATTTTTTCAGTTCTTAAAAAACTTCTCAACCCCTTTTCTCTCAACCCTCTAGTCCGGCAAAGGGATCTGGGCAACGGCTGATCACCGGCCATCGCGCCGGTCGCTGATCTCCGGCACCGGCACCGCCATCTGCGGTGGCCGGAGAATAAAAAAATTCTGCAATCGGTCCCTCTGACCTTTTTAAACCCCAATTTGAGTTTGAAGTTTCTTGAAAATCCTCAGAAAATGCAAATGAAGCACGAAACCCTTCGGTTTCCGACTACCGATCCTCGGAGTCGATCCTCCTACGGCGTCGCTTAAAAGCAAATAGGTTGTTTCCTTCCTTTTTACTTTTATGTTATTCGTTTGTAAAACACATAATGATAAAAAAAAACATAAAAAAAAATATAAATATCAACCTTTTTATCGGTTTTTTGCTCTCTGTATTGAACCTTTTTGTTTGCTTTAAGAATAATAGCTAGTTTTTCTTATTGATTTCTTGTAAAAAAATCCGATCCTTATTACAATGTATTCAGTGTCCTTTTATAATCGAATGAAAATAAATCAAAGAAAGAATAAATTTGGATATCTTTGATTTGCAAATCTATGATTTTCTTTCCATATGTTGTTTGTTTCCTTGCAGGTGAAGATCGGGGAAGATTTGGAGGCTTGCGGCGCTGTGGAAACCCTAGGGTTTCTGTTTGTTTCGAGCCGTGTTTGGTTTGGGCCACTGAATTTGGGCCACTTTTTTAAATTGGTTTTGGGCTTTGTGGCCCGTTTGTAATTTTGTTGTAATTGGACTGGTATTTATTTGGGGCCCTTTTATTATTTGTACCGGGCAAAATCTGTTATTACAACCTCCGCACAAATAATGGGCGGGAATTCTGTTATGATAAGTTTAATGAATTCTGCAAATTAGAAGGCATCGTGAGATAATTAATAGTTCGTCATACTCTGCAGCGAAACGATGTAGCAGAACGGATGAATGGAACAATCATGGAAAAGGTTCGATGCATGATGTTGAATTCTCATTTACCAAAGTTGTTTTGCTCTGAAGTGACCGCTACAATATGTTTTTTGATTAATTGATCTCCATCCATTTCCATTGAGAAAAAGACTACACAAGAGGTATGGTCTAGTACTCCTGTTGATTATTCTGATTTGAATATTTTTGGGTGTCCCGCATATGCTCATGTTGATAATGGGAAATTGGAGCCTAGATCTATTAAATGTGTTTTTCTTGGTTATAAGACTGGTGTTAAAAGGTATAAGTTATGGAGTGTTGAGACAAGGAAAGTTGTAATTAGTAGAGATGTTATTTTTGATGAAATTGTTATGCTGCCTAACTTGCCTCTGAAAGACTCTTTCAATAAAGACCAACAAAGTTCAAACACATGCTAAGTAAAACCTTAAAGTGAGGAAGTTGTGGCTTTCTCATATTATGTTAGTTTAGTATTTTTTTTACTCTTAAGACTAAATTACCAATAAATGCCGAAAATTTTTAAAATCTACCAGATTAGGCCATTTTTTAGAATAGACCGATTTTACAAAAATGCTTCTAGCTAGAAGCATTTTCAGGTGAAATGCAAAAAAGCACTTCCAACTGGAAGCGCTTTCCACCACCTCAGCACTAAAGTGGCAACACCAATAAATATTTTTATTTTCTGGTGCCACCTATTAATGTCAAAATAAAACTTACAAAAGAGGTCTTTATATAGACTCAAAATCTCATTTCCCTTATTTTCTTAAGCGATGTGGGATTTTTGTATATATAGACTTATAATCCATTTGCAGTTTGTTCCTAGATAATGTGGGATTGCTTACTCTTTCAAACTAACAACATGAGATTAAAGGCTACACTTAATATCTATATATAAAATATTAAGTGTTATTATATGTGTAAGTTTGTCTTTGTTTTTTATTGGACTTTTTTTTATAACGATAATATTTGTATAAGAGTTTATAATGTTTTATTTTGTTCGAGTTTAATGTTATACAAAGTTTTGTCTTTAATTTTTAAAAGTTAAATGTAGCCTTTAATCTTATGTTGTTAGTTAAAAGAGTAAGTAATCTCATATTGTCTAGGAACAAGCTACAAATAGGTTATAAGTCTATATATACCCATATCCCACATCGCTTAAGAAAATAAGGGAAATGAGACTTGGGTTCTATATAAAGACCTGTTCTGTAAGTTTTATTTACACATTAATAGATGACACTAGAAAATAAAAAATATATAAATTGGTGCTGCCACTTTTAATGTTGATGTGGTAGAAAACGCTTCCAGTTGGAAGCATTTTTCTACATATCACCTGAAAATGCTTACAGTTGGATGTGTTCTTTGAATTTCACATACAAACGCTTCCAGCTAGAAGCATTTTCGTAAAAGTAGCCTATTCTCGTACTTCTTTCAAAAAAATGGCCTAATCTTGTAATTTTTAAAATCTTTTGGCATTTATTGATAATTTAGTCGACTCTTAAGGCTTTGTTTTTTGAAAGTTTTGAAACCGTATGATCTGTTTTGTTTATGCATTAGAAGTTTCCTTTCGTCTGGTAAAACTAAATCGATTATGATAGAAGGACCAAAATTATAATTTGACCAAGTATATAGTTTTGGTAGTTGGCTGGGCAACATCCTGACCACGCCGATGCGGACGCCCGCTCTTACTTCCAGATCCTAGCCAGCACGGCACTCTATGTATTGCTTTGCTCTTCGTGACCAAACAATAAATTGTTCAAAGTCAGATTTCTTGTACACCTAAACGTGATACAACTGCAAATCTAATATACTTGGATTATATCATTTATCAATCAAACTTGAATTTAATAACAAAAATAAAAGGTTAAAATAATTAGTTTTGAGTTATAATTTTTATTCGTAATAATTAAGTTTGACTCATCTTTTAATATATAATGTATAATAGTTTTATACCTGTGTGATGTACAAAATTTTAGTTGCATGTGTCAATTAAAAATATAATAAATGGTTTTATAATTTTTATAATTTTTATAAATGATATTAGAAATCACTTTAAATTATTGTATAATTATTTTATAGATTTTGTACGGTAAAAGCACGTGGCCTGTATTAGAAGTCGGATTGCAATTTATCCATTCTATTAAAAAATGGAAAAAAATTATTTCTTGCACGTTAGATCAAAGAAAAAACTGATCGTTTTATTAAAAATTTCATCGATTTCTACTGTTAAGTATTGTCGTTGCTGATGGAGTAACAAAATGAGCAAATTTAATCATGTCAAGTTTTGTAATTATTTTTAAAATCCTACGTTTAGGATGAACCTGAATGTTGTTGAAGTTCATTCCAACTGAGACAACCATTTTTTGGACATGATTTTTTAAATAATTATAAAAATAAAATATAGAAACTTATTTGAAGATTATTAAGCATTATAAGAAATTATTAAAAGTTGTTGAATTCAATTAAAATATTTAAAATTAATAAAAATAATGTTCAGAATGAATATGGACAAATGTTTCATTCTAGAGTGGTGTCCAAGTTCATGTTTTGTTGTCCAGCGGAAATTTTTTTTGTTAAATCTAAGTGGTTGTGTTGTTTATAACAATAAACCCTTTTGTCAAATTTGTACTTATGTTTTGGAATATGCGGTATAAGATGTTTCCCGAATTTCGGCCAACATGATCTTCTCCGCTATACTTGAACCTTGGCTTGCTTAGAGTGTGAACTCTAACTCACAAATCAATGAACACTATGAAAATTTTCTATTGGTACTCGGTGGGAATATCAATCTCTCTCAAATGCTAGAAACCAAAAAGCGAACTCTTTCAAAATTAAAATTTATTTAGAAGAATAAATCTCTTTGATTTTGATAGAGTGCCAATACTAAGAATGGCGTTTATTTGACCTAGCCAATGATCTCTATATATAGAGAAAATCACAAGAGTTTCAGTTGAACAAGTACAAGTAAAATAATAATATTTTAATTGAAAACATGTAGTCCTATTAAGACTAGCAAAAATAGTAATATTTTAACAGAAATCATTCGTCCTAGAAAAATGAGTCGTGATCGCGTTACTTTTCCATCTACCATATAATGCCAATAGGAAGATATCATTTACCCTTTACTTGAACTATAAATTCCACTATTGTAAGTGAAGCTATGTTATGAAGAAGTCGTATATCCAACGTACTAACTTTAAACTCTATTACCAATTGAACTTAGGCTTTCAATACATCATAGTATAAGAGTCACACACTAATAGTTTGCACTTACTCAAGATTGAGGTAAGTCACACTATGAACAGACAAGCGAATAAATCCATAAACAAATTGAAGATTCATTCTACTTGAGTTTTATCCAATGTATTGTCTATCTAGGTAATAACATTTATGTCTCTATCTTTTAGGAGTCATCCGCTCTAGTACCCAAGAAAAAACATCTCTTGACTCGAATTTGATAGACAACATAATAGTCTTTTAATCAATTTGCTTAATTTCAATTAGACTATGAACCATTTAGATTATCTACTAATATAAGTTGTCTTCTCGCATTATGATCCAACCATATAATGAAACTTAATATTAGCTAAATATTAGGTAATCATTAATGAGCCAATATATGCTTGTTGATTCTTTTTTGCATACAAAATCCCTTGAGGACAAGAACAAACGATATTAATGTGACTGATGAAATTTTATTAACCCAGTCTGTTCAAAAAGTTATGAGTACATTATGATGAAAAACTAGACTAAAGGCACTAGATCTCGACACATAACATGATTAAAGAATTCAAATATACATACATGTGTGTTGGTAAAATTTACAATTTAGTCCTTCATATTTCTTTCATTTATTCAATTTGGTCCATGTACCCCAATTTCATGTTTTAAGAAATTGGATTATTTCCAATTTTGGCCCTTCAATTTATCTCATATTTCTATTTCAACCTCTAAAATTTTTGAATAATTATACTTGATTCTCAAAACTTTTTCTTTTTATTTCTTTACGATTTAATCTTTACTTTAATTTAGTATACCACAACCTACTTATCTTTAATCACCTTTACATTCTTCTTCTTATTTTACTGAAAAATCGATTATACACTATATAATTTATTACTATTTTTATAATATATCAATTTTAGGGGTATTACATTATGTGGTTAGAGGGAGTAGGTTGGCTTTGCGAATCCTTCTCACATGCAAAAACAACTATGCATTAGTCATAAAGCTTAGTAAGATTTCAAGGAAAAATAAACTAACTTCCGCCCCGCCAATATGGGGTTAACAATTGAATTGTCAAGTGCATATAACATTAATAAGGAGATATCAATTAAAACATGTAATTGTACCCCAAACACAATTTCATAATCTTTAAGCTAATCGAAGAAGTTGCATTCTTTTTACTTAATACATTTCCACATCTAAAACAATTACAACATAACTTTGTCCAGTTTAAGTAAATCATCATAGCATGTTCAATTATTAAAAGAAACAAAATATCTCATAACTCATTATTTTTTGTTCATTAAACACATTGGTTCAAATTTTTAGACTCATTACCCTTGATAACCTTAGTAAAATAAGACTAGGAGACACAATATTCCAACCAAACTCCTTAAGTATTCCACACAAGGTGCATCCACCCAACACACCAACACATACACATAAAAAGAGGCCCATAATGCACCTAAGTCTTGTGCCGTATGTCATTAGATCATCTTTCCAAATGCACATATTCATTCCAAGGTGCACAAATCGTTCCAAAGAGCACAAATCTAATTCCTATAGGCATATCAATCATATCTTAACTATTCTACCACATTTATATGGGCATAATTACCATTAACACCATTTTTACATCATCACATATTCATAATTATATACTATCTATGCAAACACATATAAACTTATATAACATATATAATTCACTTAATGACACAAGATAACCTCATTTCCACTTCACATGAACTTATTTTCACATACCACATAGAACAACAATGGAAAACACACAAGTGTTGGTAAAATTTGGTTTAGAAAAAAATTTTGTTGCACAACAAGATATTAATTTTTTTCTAAAATTGAATGGTTGTGTTATTTATAGCAATAAACTCTTTACCAGATCCTTTTTGGAAAAAAATTCGATTCAAAAACGATTTTCTTACATAGCGAAAAAATAAAAATTTTGAAAATAGAGTCGATTTGTAATATTTATAGCAATAAACTTTTTCTTGAAATAGTACCTGTGTTTTGGGCTAGATAGATCCTAAACATTCCCAGCCTTTAACCGAACAACCTTTTCTGTTGTTCTCGTACCATGGGCTACTTTGAGTGTGGCCTCGAACAATTTCAAATAACATAGAACCATAAATAATTTTCTTACTTTCAGTTGGAAATCTCTCTCTTACAGAAACTGGTAGACTTGTTATTCCCAAAAATTAGAATTTATACTTAGAAATAAATTTTGGTAATTTTCGGGCAGAATAAAAATATCTCAAAATTTGTATATAACTTAGTATATGTTTTAGTCTTACCAATGCTATTTATTTATTGGAAGAGGAAGTAAACCCTACTTGAATTAGTAGAATATATTTAATGTCAATTTAATAGAAAAACAATCCCCTAGTTGAACTAGGAGGGAGAGGGGCTAATAGGGTGTGCTTCCCATCATATGTATTATGATAGAGATTCGAGCATCTTCTGTATTGGGTCCAATTATATATGCTTACTAAAATTTTAACCTAACACATTATAATTTAGTCCAACTCAATATATGTTTTTCTAATTCTAAAAATAGACATTATTTATTAAATTAATTTAAATTAATTAAGTTTTCCAATTAAATAATTTCTCAACCCAATTCTAATACTGTTAAAATCATGACAACTTTACCATAAAAGAACAAATTAAAAAATATATTTAATTTCTACATTCAACAGATTCACAATGACCAATTAATTTAATTTCATTTCGAACTTCAATTATTTAATTAAATAATAATTCAAAAACTTAAATTAATTCTGAGTTCATTTCCACTCTGAGTGAGAAATCACATTCATTTCCGAATATAACCCATTCCTCTAACATTATCATTTTTATTCATTTATATTCATTTGATTCAACATGTAATTTATTTTTTTGTTTCAACGAGCTACAGAGGGACTGATTAGACATATGTAATTAGGGCTCAAATAATTTATAATTACGTTCCAACTTTTCACCTATTAATTATAAACTCATTTAGTCACGAAGTCATTCCACTATAGTATCATGACTGAGCTCTTCCCAATTACATACCATTACGAAAGCTACTCAATCAATGTCTGTCCACTGACCTTGTTATAAATGTGTTACCCTCATAGGATATCCTTAATATTTTTAGGATAAATCCATTGTCTTAATATGGTCCTATTTTATCTCACTGTAACCATTACATCTTTTATGAAAAGTCAACTATTATCAAATAGTAATTAAGTCATTCATCACAAATACAAATGACCTGTGGCCATGTTTACTTTTCATCTATCATGTAATGCCAATGAGAGGGTACCATTTACACATGTCTTGGGATATGAATTCTACTATTGTGAATGATGTTAAATACTACAGAAGTCGTATACCTAACAAACCAACTTTCAGTTCCTTATCTATTCAAACTTATGCTTTTACTTACATCAAAGTATATGAGTCACATATACATAGTCCATCATCCACTCAGGATTAAGGTATGTCAAAGTATGAATGTCACAAGTGAATAAATCCATAAATAGATTCAGGATCTATTCTTCTTGGGTCCTGTCCGATGTACTGTTAGTCCAGTCAATCACATCTATGTCTCTATCTTCTTGGAGTCACCGGCTTCGATGCCCAAGATAAAGCATCTCCCTAATTGGACTTGATAAATGACATATTAGTCTTTCAATTAGTTTGATCATTTTCTATTAGACTAATGACATGTTTAGGTTCATCTACTAATACAGTTTATTTTTCCTTTTACGATCTAATCAGGTAATACCGCTTAGTATAAGTTAGACATTAGACAACCAGTGAACTAATATTTGCTTCTATTTTACTTTACATGCAAAAACCATGTGAGCACAATATACAAATGATATTAATGTCATTCATGAATAATTTCATCAAACAATCTATTCGAAAAAATTACAAGTGTAAACATGACTATACTACACTTAGGGCACCAAATCCAATAGTCTCCCACTTGTCCTAATGAAGTAGATGAGTCGTATTTTGCATTCTTATGCTCTCCGCGTGTTTCTCAAGACCCTTATCTAGTAGAGTTTTGGTATATTGGTCCACAAGGTTGTCCTGTGATGTGACTTTTGACTTCATCCATGATTTTGTCTACCATTCCCTCCCTTGTGATAATTCTATAAATGTGTTTTATCCTCATGTGGTTTCTTTGGGGGTTTAGCTATATCCGCACTGTTATAGTTCCATAGCTTTTTCCATACTTTATATTCGTCTATTCATAGTGAAGTTAGTAGTGTAACCCAACTTGACACTTATTAACACTATAGACCCACTACATAGGACCAAAACATAGCTCGATGTTGATTTCCTCAAATTCTAACATGTTTGGAAGTTAGAATAAGTAAATCTGATAGGAGTAATATCTCCTGTATAATACAAAAGCATATAATATCTCGTTCTCTGTAAATACTTGAGTATATGGTTAACTTCTTGCCAGTGTCTTGAACTTGGATTTGCCTGATATTAACTCACGAACCCTGCTGCAAAACAAATATCTGGACATGTGCATAACATAACGTACATGAGATTTCCTACTGTAGAAGCATAACATAACGTACATGAGATTTCCTACTGGTAACTTCTTGCCAGTGTCTTATTTTCGATTTGGTCATTGCATAACCTTCTAATATCTTATATATATATATGAAACTTGTGATAATTCTATCAAAATTTTCTTTCAATCCCTTAGGATTCAAATTCCTAGAACAAATTAGCTTCTCCCAAGTCCTTCATGCTAAATTGTTGGGTTAACCAATACTTGAGTATATGGTTAACTTCTTGCCAGTGTCTTGAACCTGGATTTGCCTGATATTAACTCACGAACCCTACTGCAAAACAAATATCTGGACATGTGCATAACATAACGTACATGAGATTTCCTACTGTAGAAGCATAACATAACGTACATGAGATTTCCTACTGGTTAACTTCTTGCCAGTGTCTTATTTTCGATTTGGTCATTGCATAACCTTCTAATATCTTATATATATGAAACTTGTGATAATTCTATCAAAATTTTCTTTCAATCCCTTAGGATTCAAATTCCTAGAACAATTTAGCTTCTCCCAAGTCCTTCATGCTAAATTGTTGGGTTAACTACAGTTTAACCTGTGATAATGTCCTTACATAATTTCTGATAAGTAGAATGTCATCGGCATATAGAATGAGAAAGACCACATTTCCATTCCCAGTACGTTTATAAACACAAAGTTCATCTAAGTTTTTCTCAAATCCAAAAGTTTTGATCACTTGATCAAATCTTTGATTCTATGAACGGGATGCTTGTTTAAGTCCATATATGGATCTAAGTAGTTTGCAAACTTTATGCTCATTTCCTTTAGTTGCATATCCTGTGGTTCGTATCATAAAGATGCTCTCTTTAAGATAGTTGTTCAAGAACACTTTCTTGACATCCATTTTTCATATCTCGTAATCAAGAGCCACCGTATTAGATAACATTATGTGGATTGACTTGAGCATGGAAACTAGAGAGAAGGTTTCATCGTAATCGATACCTTCTTTCTAAGTATAACCTTTTACTATTAGTTAGCACATCATTCAAAATATAACAATTCATATGGAGTTTTAGATGCTACCATAGTTAGCACATCATTCAGAATATAGTAAATCATTTGTAGTGTATATCCCCGAAAGGAGATTGGAAAATTTGAATAACTTAACATTGAATGAACCATATCTAACAAAGTTTGATTTCTTCTCTTTGCCATGTCACTTTGTTTTGAAGTGCTTGACATGGTTAATTGAGATACTCATTCTTTATGAGATGCCCTAAGAACTAATCTGATAAATATTCCCCACCTTGATCAGGCCAAAGTGCCTTTATGTGTCAACCTAGTTGTTTTCCCATTTTTGCATGAAGCTCTTTGAATTTATCAAGGTTTCACTATTACGATGCATTAGGTACACATACATATATCTAGAATAATCATCAATAAATGTTATATAATACTTGTTCATGGGGCCAGATAAATTAGTTTGCACAAGTTTTAAAGGTTTCAGGGCCCTTATTCCTTTTTGCATTAAAATGTCACATAATTATCTTCCCTTCCAAGCAAGATTCATATTGTGAAAGATTAACTTCCTTAAGTGAACTTAAGGTGTCATCTTTCACAGGTCTAGTGATTTTTTCTTGATTAATATGACCAAGTTTCAAATTCCAAAGGTGCACCTCATTAGAGTAAGAAGTTTTAAGTCTTTTATTCAAAATTTTAGTTTTAAGCAATGCATACATCTTTAGTTTGATAAAATAGAGATTATTTGACATCTATCCACTACAGATAAGTTTTCGATTTCTATATAAACATACAATAAAAATCAAGTTTTTTTTTACACTCGAGACACAGAAAATATCTTTCTAAAATGATCTTCCTAAAATTATCAAAATAAAGATGTACATCTTCCACTGCTTCAGTTGTCACACTTGTCACATTTTCGGTTCGCAACAGTAGGCTTTTTTCTTTAAGGTCTTTCATCTCCTTGAACCACTGTAGATAAATGTACACATGATTAGTAGCTCTAGAATCAATGACCTAGTGGTCTATTGAACCTTCCACTAAGCAAGCTTCCATCATAAAGAGTTTATTACCTTTACCCTTAGTGGCTAGGTAATCCTTCCACTTTAGGTGGACTAGAGAACTTAGCATTGTTTCTTTTAGCGCGTTTCCCTTCCCTTTAGCGGAAGAAGCAACAGCTAAGGTTGCTTTAACTTTTCAAATCAATTGACTGTCATTGAACATCAACTCATAGTATTGTAATTCTTCATGAGTTGTGTAAGCGTCAAATTCTTGTTTCCAAGGTTATATGTGGCATGAAAGCCTGCAAAGTCCTTGGACAAGCTTTTGAACACTATTTCTATTTGCGCATTATGGTCTTGATTGGCTTGATTATCCACAGCCTCAGAAAAGTATCCCATAAGAGTAATCATATGGTTTTTGACCAAAGTTTTGAGCTTTTGCTAGGCATTCATCAAACTAGTTATAGTCATTTGTCGAGCCAAGGCAGCTTGGCCTTTGAACACGTCCTCTAGTTTGTCTATAATCACTTTGGTAGTCTTACAACTCTCAAGTTACTTATAAAGGGTGGTGGTTACGCTTTCCAGCATATAGCAATGAGCTATCTCATCAGTCTCTTAGCGTTTTCTAGCCTCAACTTTGAGTAGTTGGAGGGAATTTATTATCAAGGATTGTTTTTAGTTTCTCATAGCTCAAGATAATTTTTTCATTCCTTAACGTTATTTTCGTTCAGTTTTGTTCTCATCGACTATATTTAATAAGGGGGTAGGTGTCATTTTCGAATTGAAAATAAAATATCAATTTATTAATATCTTTGTATTAAAAAAATATTTTGAAAACATTTTGCAACTTACGATATGCATTAAGATGATGCATGCGTCTTATATTAAATCTTGAAAATATTTGTAAGTTGTTGCAACAATAATTCCTACACCTATTGAATCAAGTCACCGTGGGGTAATCTTAATCAGCTAGTAAGAACATGAATTTCCATCTAATTAGTACATGAACCTAATTACTTAGGCATTCACATGTACTAATAATTGTTTAAAGTTTGGCCATCATTCTAACTTAAGTAGAGCTTCGTGGGAAGTTACTTAACTAGAAGATCTTGAGTATATAATCATCGATTCAACACTTATCCCATCATGTAAAATGAGTTATTATGAGACAATCTCACTGAGTAACATGCTGTGACTAGTTTTCCTTTTTGAAGAAAGAATTCTTGTTATATTGCATGATAATAACTACAACAAGGATGACCAACTATCTTATGATTACAAGACAATTCTTCTTACTTTCAGGAAATCTCCTCAGTGATATCCACATGGCAATCCTACACTTGGGTATTAAATTGTCATGCCATCACAAGAGACCATTGATGGTAGCCCTAAGTCTTATTTAGGGACTTTCTCCCATTTAATCTTTTAAAAATATGCAAGGTTTTTAATGTTCCATTTCAATCATGAATGATTAATAAATGCATGACAAGTACATGTTGCATTCTTTCCCTAAACTATATGACATGCTTATCATACAAATGCATGAACATACATTTGCAGTCAAATAAATATCATCATACTATCATAGATGAAAACATAAAATTTAAATGACCTTAACCAACTAAAGGTTCCATGATTTCATCCTAAAATAATAATAGAATTACAATAATCACCCCAAAACATACTTTGGGTCTTCTATTTTGCCACCAGAGACTTCTGTTGTCGTATTGGTTCACGTTGCCATCATCGTTGCTTTGTCACTGCCATCGTCGGCAGCCACTATCATTAGTTACCACCATCGGCCCCTACTGTTAATCACCACCATAGGACCATTAATAGCCTTTGTTTTTGAACCACTGTCTTTTTTTGCCAGTTTGGTTGGGTCGGGTTTGCATTGTCTCGATCAACCTTGATGCGTCTCAGTTTTCCTAGCTCTGCTGAAAATATTGGTTACATAAGCCTTATATCCATTTCTAGCTCACATAAATTATTCTAAAATAATAAAATAAATAAATTTTGAATGGAGATGATAGTTCACGATCTAATTACATACCTAAAAATTAATAATAATTACATCCAAAATTTTATAAATCACAACTTTGACACAATTAATTTATCATATAAATAATAAAATAATAACACACATTTATTCGCATACATATCCCTAAACATAGTTGGTAATAACAAAAATATCACATCTTATCAAAAATTAATCACACATGAAGAAAAGAGAAAATGTCGATATCTATTTATATTATAAATATAACACAACCTGACGCTGATACTAATTATTGGAAAAAAAAATTGGTTTCAAAACAGTTATTTTGCACAATAAATTTTTTTTTTTGAAAATCGAGCTAGTTTGTAATAATAGCAATAAACTTTTTCCCAAAATAGTACCTGTGTTTTGGGCTAGACGGATCCTAGAAGTTCCCAGTTTCAACTGAACAACCTTCTTTGCTATTCTAGTACCACGATTTGTTTTGAGTGTGAACTCAAACAATTTCAAATCAAACACAAAACCAAAAATAATTTTGTTACTTTCAATAGGAAAATAAATCTCTCTTATAGAAACCGATAGAATTGTTATTTCTGTAAAATAAAATTTATACTTAGAAATAAATTCTGGCTATTTTCAGGAAAAATAAAAATATCTCCAAGGTTGTGTATAACTTATAATATATTTTTAGCCCTACCAGTGCTACTTATTTATAAGGAGAGCAAGTGAAACCCTACTTAAATTAGTAGAATGCATTTAATACCTATTTAATAGAAAAAAATCCCCTAGTTGAACTAGGAGAGAGGGGCTAATACGATGTGCTTCCCCTCATATGTATTATGATGGGGATTCAGGCCTCTCATGTATTTGGTCCAATTATATGTGCTTCCTAGACTTTTAACCAAACACTTCAAAATTTAATTCAACCCAGTACATGTTTATCTATTTTCCAAAATAGACCTTATTTATTAAACTAATTTAAATAAAATATTTTTTTCAATTAAATAATTTTCTCAACCCAATTCTAATTCCATTAAATTCATGGCAACTTTACCATAAAGAACCATGGCAACTTTACCATAAAGAACCAAGGAAAAATATATTTAATTTTTACATTCAACGGATTCACAATGACCAATTAATTTAATTTCATTTCGAACTTCAATTATTTAATTATATTTTAATTCAAAAAATTTAAATTAATTCTCAAGTCTTCCCATACTTAGTGAGAAACCACATTTATTTCCGAATGTAACCCATTTCTCTAATTTATCATTTCTATCCATTTCTGTTCATTTGATTGAACATGCAATTCATTTCTAGTTTCAACGAGCTAGTGTAGGGATCGATTGGACATATGTAATTGGGTTTAAATGATGTATAATTAAGTTCAAACTTTTCTCTTATTAATTATAAACTCATTTAGTCACAAAATTACTCCACTATGGTGTTGTGATTGAGCTCTCCCCAATTACATACCATTACGAAAGCTACTGATCATTGCTCGTCTAATGACCTTGTCATAAGTGTGTTACCCTCATATAATATCCTTAAAATTAGTGGGATAAATTCGTTCTCCCAATTATCTCATGATAACCATTAAATCTTCCTTCATGAATAGTCCACTACTATCAAATAGTAATTAAGTCATTTATCACAAAGAAAAATGACCCATTGCCACGTTTACTTTTCATCTATCATGTAATGCCAATGAGAGGATATCATTTACCCATGTCTTGGAATATGAATTTCACGATTGTGAATGATACTACATACTGTAGAAATCATAGACCTAACACACTAAATTTTGGTTCCTTATCTATTCGAACTCAAGCTTTTACTTAAATTAAGGTATACGAGTTACACGTACATATTTCATCACCCACTCAGGATTAAGATATGTCACTCTATGAACGTCACAATTAAATAATCCATAAACAGGTTCAAGATCTATTCTTCTTAGGTCCTATCCAATGTACTTTCAGTCTAGTCAATCACATCTATGTCTCTATCTTCTAGGAGTCATCCACCCCGATGCCCAAGATAAAGCATCTCCCCAATTGGACTTGGTAGATGACAAATTAGTCTTTCAATCGGTTTGATCATTTTCGATTAGACTAAGGACATGTTTAGGTTCATCTACTACTATAAGTTGTCTTTTCGTATTACTATCCGACCACGTAATACCGCTTAGTATTAGTTAAACATTAGACAACTAGTGAGCTAACATTTGCTTCTATTTTGCTTTACATGCAAAAACCACGTGAGTACAATATACAAGGGGTATTAATGTAATTCATGAATAATTTTATTAACCAATCTGACCAAAAAATTACAAGTGTACAAATGAATATATTACACTTAGGGCACCAGATCCAGCAATCCATACATGTGTTTTGGAAAAGGCGATATAGTTTGTTCATGGCTTTCGACCAATGTGATTTTCTCCACTATTTACAAACCTCGACTTGTTTAGAGTGTGGACTTTAATCACAAACTGGTGAACATTTATGAAAACTTTATTGGAATTCAATGGGAATACCAATATCTCTTCAAGGCTAGAAACCAAAAGACAAACTCTCTCCAAATTTAGAATTTATTTTGGAAAATAAATCTCACTAGATTTTTGACTAAGTATCAATGCTTAATATGGTGTGTGTGTTTGACTTAGCCAATGAACTCTTGTAATACCCCAAACGTAGCCTAGACCTGGAGATGTTACCGTAAATCATTTGAAATTTCAGAATTCATTGGTTTTGAAAAGGTATCGTTGTTAACTTTTGTTATGTATAAATTCAGTTTGTTTGAAATCATATCCATCTTAATTGATTCTGAAACTATTATTTGTTTACACTTTTCAAAACGAAGAAGTTTTCAGTGGAAATTTTTAGCAATTTAAATTTGGAAAACACAATTTTGTTGTTTGAGAATCTGACATTTTGTGGTAAAACGAATGTCGTCAATAAAAACTTTTAAACAATTTGAAACAAAAAATAAAACAAAACCCAAAATGAAAAAGTCCAAAAATGTCCGAATAGTCCATAAAAACCGAATTAGTAAAAGAACGAAAAAAATTAGAAAAATTAATAGAAATGTTCAACCGAGCTCCCGTTACACTAACCCATCCTAAGTCTGAAGGTTACCTAAAAGTAAACAGACAAACCGAGAATGAGTTTCGAAACTCGGTGTGTAAAATATCATTTTATGAACAGAAATCAACTAGTCATATACCTATCGAAAATAGAACATATTAGAACATAACATATATAGATTTACAATTCTACCCCCATCCGCTACGCACTATCTATGACCATCCCAACTCACCATATAAGGTATAAAAATACTCATCCAACCCTACACACTGCTTAGTATGGGTATATCACTTTTCAGAATATTTGTAGCTTAGCTGCCGATTTATTAGGTGATTTATCACCGTTTACAAAATTATGAGAAGCTGTTCCACCAGATTCGGTCAAGGTATATCTGACCATATTTCCTCTATATAAATGAAACCCACCCCAATGCAAATATAGAGTCATAGATGCCAAAATATTCATATCATATATGCTCATATATAACATATACAAAACAAATAACAAATAACAGATGATTCATATCGTTTCGCAAATTATACTTATTATGCTACATGGTAAACATGCACATTTTAATCGTACTTATAAAAATTTTATGCTAACAAATTATAAGAAAACCATGTTTTATAACTTAATTAACAATATACGGACCCTACGAAAGGCCTATGTTTGATCCAAACAATGTTTACGACCTTAGGAAAAATTCACATTTTTGGGCCCACACGCCCATGTGGCCCACACAGCGCAATTAACCCAGACCATGTGGCTAAATAGTTTTGCACACGGCCTGTCACACAGTCATATGGCATCGGTAGTACAGATTCTCGACTTTCACCGTTTGCTGATTTTTGGGTTTTTTGTTATACACCTGGTTTAATTTTGATGCAAAATTAGTCACAAGAATTTTAGAACCTAAATACGAAAAATAACCACCAATTAAGATGATTTACCAAACCCAATTCGAAAAAATCAACCTAACCCACATCCCAATTTAACGAAGAATTTGATCTAAAACCTCCATTCAAATACTCACCTTCCAGTAATCAGTAATCCAACAGTAATCTAACTCGATGAAGGTGTATTTGGTTTCGAGACTCCACCTAAAAAAAACCAACATCATCACAACAATCCTCATAGCAGTCCAAAATCATGAACTATATGAAAACACTACCAACCCTCAATAACCAAAGATAGCAATACAACTTAAAGATTCTTACAATCAGTCCCCTTTAATACGAACCTTAAAATAACAACCACAAGGCAAAATGTTGGTAACCAAAATGGTCTGAATGCAAAACGTAAGATTCAAAATAAAGAAAAGAAAAACAAAGAGAGAAAACTGATTGAAGGAAATAGTGAGGCGCAATAAGGGATTAGGGAAAAGAAAGAAGAAAAAAAAAACTAGATATAAATGATAATAGAAAACTAATGTGACAAAAGGGTTAGGAAAAACAAAATGGGGAGAATGTTTTTAAGAAAAATAAAAAAAATTAATTTTAATCTTTAAACTAACACAAATCCTAACCAAAATACAATTTTAAAATAATTTAACCTACCTACTAACACCACTGTTTATAAAATCCCATAAAATTTGGTATACCGCAACCACTCAACTTCCTAGAATTTGATTTCCATACCAACTCGACTCCAAGCATGCCCTAGACAGGAAATTGCAAAAACATTATCCTTTTGCTCAAACGAGGATTCGAGCACAAGACCTTAGGGTAAGCTAACACCTTACCACTCAAAGTAACAAGCTCATTCTAGCATGAGTTGACCAAAAATATTATTTAAGCCGAACAAATAAGGATAAGGTTGGGAGCAAAAATAATTGGATTTTCCCAAAAGAATGTAACTTGCACCAATACCTCAAACATAAAATTAAAGCCCCTAACCACTAAATCAAATATTTAATTATGACAAAATTTAACAAATCAATAATTAAGATTTTGGGGGTGTTACACCTCTTTTTATAGAGAATGTCACAAGAGTCTCAGTTGAGAAAGTATATAAAATAATATCTTAATAAAAAAATACAAAAATCCCTATTGGAGTACATAGGGTAGCTACACCTAGTCTCTTGGAATTAGGAATGCTACCCACTATATGTATAATGGTCCAATTGGGTTTGTCTCATGTATTGAGTACAGTTATATGTGTCATATGGTCTTTACCAACTCATATAATTTAACCAACCCAATGTAAAAATTTTTCTATTATGAAAATATTATTTATTTAGAATAAGTTAAATTAATTTCCTAATTAGATTATTTTCTCAACCTTATTCTATTTCTGTTAAAGTCATGACAACTTTTCTATACTAGCATCTATAAGTAAATTAATTTCACTAATGTGTTCACTAAAACAACGATGACTAATTAATTTAATTTTCATTCAAATTTCAATTATTTAATTACTCTCAAATAAATAATAATTCGAAGAAATTAATTTAAACTTTAAGTCATATCTTACCTATAGCGAGAAAATGCATTCATTGCATATAATGATACATGCAATCTATTTCTCTAATATGTCATTTTCATATTTTCATCTCATCGATTAAAATGCAAACCATTAAAGTTATATTGAACTAGTAGAGAGACCGATTAGACATATAATTAGGGCCTAAATATTTTTTAATTAAGTTTCGACTCTTCTTCTATTAAGTGCAACATTATTTAGTGACCACCTCCAAACATACGAACATCCAGAGTGTGAATATTGCATAAAAATATAGAATTACAATGCGATATGTAACGCCCCAAACCCGGTGTAGACGTTATGGCCGTATCTGGTGTGTCACATTGAAGTGTCTCTCAAAACTTAGACTTGTTGATAAAACTCGTTTCTTGTTGATAAAACTCGTTTCTTAAGTTTGGAAACCTCTTTGGTAATGTTTAACGGAACACTTAACCAAATGTTTGCCTTATTAACTGCTATTATTATATTAAGTTGATTTAAAATGCGAAAGCATTTGAAAACTCTAACGTTTAAAGTTTGAGTCTTTGAAAACCGTAGTTATTTTGAAAATTCATTTTCACCCAACTAGTAGTATAAATTATGTAAGCAAAGCCCAATTAAAGTTTTAAAAAAACCAAATTAAAGGTCTTATTACAAAAATAAAACCCAACGAATTAATAAGATTAGAAAAAAAGACAAATGTAAACATCAACAGTAATTGTGTGGCCACCTTCGAGTCCCTCGCAGCCCCGAATCGTCTATGGCTGAGTATTACCTATACAGTTAAAAGGAGAGAGTGAGTTTTCGAAACTCAACTTGTAATCCCCTACCAAACAGTCCACATACAACATGCAATAACAGTCTGGGCCTGAGCCCTATTCAGTAGTAGTACGATGTGGGCCTAAGCCCAATACAGTAACAGTGAGTGGGCCCTTGCCCAATGCAGTAATTAGTACAATACAGTTATGCAACCTATCCCAATCCAACCAACACACCACTCCGTACCACCAACACACCTTGTGGGGATAAAATCAATCTACCCAGCCAACACACCAATTTTGTAGTAGAGCTGCCAGTAATAATGACGTAGCAAAGCTACCAATAATAATAGTGCAGCAAGGCTGCCAGTAATAGTATATGTGGCAAAGCCACCAGTACAGTATACTTCCCCTATATCAGAATCCCAACCCCATGTAGTATGTCATGTCATAAATCATACGTGTATGCAGTATGTCATACTCAGTAACAGTCATATAAAACATAGAGCAAATCGTTCATACACTCATTTCAACTCCTGGGGGTATAACAGTCATTTTACCCTTCGGGGGTATTTTGGTAATTTTAGCCTTCGAGGGTATTTCGGTAATTTTAACCTCTGAGGGTATTTCTATAATTTTAACCTTTGAGGGTATTTTGGTAATTTTACCCTTCGAGGGTATTTTAATAATTTTACCCTTTGGGGGTATTTTAGTAATTTTACCCTTCGGGGTATGTCGATAATTTTACCCATTTGAGGGTATTTTTATAATTTTACCCTTCGAGGGTATTTCAGTCATTTTACCCTTTGAGGGTATTTTAGTCATTTTACCCTTCAAGGGTATTTGGTAATTTTACCCTTCGAGGGTATTTCAGTAATTTTACCACGAATCGCAAGTCGGGCTTACCACTCAAGTGTTTACACACCCGTGTGGTCTCAAACGCCACATTTTACGACTTTTCAGCTTTTCGCCGATCTACGGTTGTAGTGGGGTGATTACACACCTGATTGCGAAGGGGCACCTAGCTCCACGAAAACCCAAAATCTGCATTCAAACACGTTTTTCATTAATCGCTAAACAATAGGACTAATCTCCTTCTTTTACATCCATGATCAAAACTAAACTAATACTTGCCTCGACTAACAAAAATGGCTTAGCCCACTTTTACAACCGATGCAGATTGACTTCAAACTTGTTGACAGATATGTGCAATACAACAATCTCATTAAACAGTACTGTTTATGTTAGAGTATGCCCAAAGATCAATCATGAGACGGTTGTAATAACATACTTGATTTATCATGTTTATTAATATAAGGCGTTACCATTATTATTTCAGTTTCTTTTCTGTGTGTATAAATAATCTATTTTATAATAATGTCCTGAGAGTAATATGATTATTCTTAAAAGGTCCTTAGTCAAGTATTATTGTTGGATAGGACAACAATAATGCATTAAGACTAACATGTAGTTGATTGATGATAAAGAGTTGTCATTGATATGGAATGTCAAAATCGATGCATGAATATGTGTGTTAGAGAACAACATATTGGATTGACACGTTATTAGTATGTCTCTTGCATTCTTATGTAATTGTCACAACATTACTCATAGTGATTAATATGTATATGATCCTTAGACTTGAGATCATCATAATCCCAACATCATGAGTTGTATATTTTGATACAGTCAAACGTACACCGTAACTAGTTGTTCTATAAAGACTGATGTTGGATATACCAAGATCTATGTAGAGGGATATGGTTGATCGATATAGGCTAAGTCCCTCTTACATAATGGGAGTAATATCTTAGGCCACTTGATTGAGTGAGACTAGAAATGCATGGCCATGCTCAAATAAGCTGATATGAGATGTCATACTTATTTGTATATCATAGTCTACTTAAGATATCAAGGAACATGGAATGAACTATGCAAGTGTGACTATTCCATGACTTGTGTCCAATCCAGAGATAAAGAACTTAAGGATTATTGCATGAAAGGTTAATCATAAAAAGGTTATGTCGAATCATGATTTCTTGTGACTTAGGTAGCAATGATGCATTACTAGGTGCCACTCATTGTTTGTAACATTGGAATCGCTCTCGTATTACTGCTAACGTTACAAGAACCTACAGTCACACCCTATAGTTGAAATGAACGGAATAAAACATAGTTGGTATTATGTTTGGTTGTCGCTTGAATTAAATTAATTATAGAATTAATTTAATTGGATAATCAAATATCGAACACATTATGTACAAGGTTGTTGTATGCATAATGAGAACATGAATTTGGTTAGTATATAAATTCAAATAAATATATAGTTTGTCGAAATCATTATTATAATTAATGTAATTATAATTTTCGATTTAAAAACATTGTTATCTTTATTTAATTTCTAGAAACCCTAAAAAATAGATATAAAAATCCCATTTTTCTTTGCTTGGGGTCTAGCAGTCGTCAAAGCAAAGTCTTTTCAAAAACAATTTTGGGGATTCCTTCCGTTCATTGTCAACTGGGTGGATTACGTAGAGGCCGAAGTCACGATAGATTGCGGCTTGGTTCGATAGAAGATCAGATTACTCGTTCTTGAGTCGTTGCTGTGTACTCAGAATAAATATTCGGTAATTTTGAAACCTTTATTTCACCCCGATTTGTTCCTCACACATGGATCCATGGTTAGGATCGCCGAATGTTTTAATTTTTCACTGCGCCGTATTGGTGCCAGTGTTCCAAAAGTGATATCAGAGCCACTTGTGTGATACGTACTCGGGTTTAAATACTTGGGTGATGCAATTGTATGAGATGCATGCTTCAATTTTATTACGTTTTCGACTGTTGAAATCGTTTAAGAGTAACCTGATAACCGTTCCTTTTGACAATGGATTAAATGTTAATCATGGTGTTATGGCCTATTTAGTTTTATGTTATTACTGTTAAGTGTTAACAGATCTGTAATGGTACGACGGTGGTGTTTACAGTTTCCAATATGAGGTAACTGGTTAGTGGAACAAGGGTTGTTTTAACATGAAACCTCAAGGACTAAAATCCCAAAAACACGATTCTGTTGATAAAAGTTATCAAATCGTGAGGTTTCATTTGAATGGGGTATGCGGTTCGTAAATTAAACTTGGTGGCCATAAAATTTGAAAGGATATGTTATAATTCACCTTAACAAGACGCTGTATTATGTATGCTATTATTGACATGCACGGTGTTTGAAATTCATAGTTATAGCCCAATGACCCATTTGATAAAAGGTTGTAATTTTATAAATACGGCCAGCGTGTCGTGCCTTACTACTATTGTCTTGTACTTCTTTCTCATCTTACTCCCTCGTATGTAAAACGAGTTTCTGCATATTGTAATTAGCACGAGTTGTTGTGGGCTAGACGAGAAGGAAGATGGGCCAACTAGTGTGGATCGATAGCTTGTGAAACGACTTCCACCTTTAGGTTTCCTTTTGGTTCTCCCATTGGCTTGGGTTGCACCACCTTAGTTTATGGGCTATAACTATTGCATTTATTTATTGCTCTATTTATTCATGTATGAGATGCTATGGATGTCTAAAGCATGCCAAATTTTAAATATGTTAAAATTTGCTAATAATGAACCACATTAATTGATGAGATCAATTAAATAGCTAAATGGACTAAGGTAAACCATAATTGGTGAGATGGAACAACCTTAACAAAATCCCTCTATTAAAATATTAAGTCAAGATAGCCTTCCAATTTTGTCCTCGTTAATGCCTCGATCAATACTGTGTAGGTTTTGCTAAAGCAAAGTACTAGTATTTATCTTGCTTAAACGCGAAGAATAAATAAGTGATATTTGCTGGTTAAAATTGGTTAATGACTTAACTAGGTTATTCTAATAGGATTAGAAACCTAGAGGCAAGTAATTTGGATAAATCATAAGATGATTAGAACAAGAGTTGTTCACCAAACTTTAGGAGTTACATATGATGTAATTAGCAAGTGTTGCTTACCTAGATAACCATAATCTTGAGAGTAAAGCCAAAGCTGACTTAAGAGGAGGTGAAATATGGATCCTTAACCCACTTGAAATACTTTTTGAGAAAGTCTTTTCGAAATAAATATATGAGGGTTATTAATTTTGTAATAAAATAGTGGGAACATCTTTTAATAAAGTCCTTTTAATGATTGATATAAATTTGATAAATTTACACATGCATATTTTATTGTTGTAGATACATTATGACTGCAAACACTAATACACTCTCATTGCGATCGGTCCTTGAGAAGGACAAATTGAATGGTTTGGATTTTCTTGACTGGTTCCGTAGCTTAAGAACTGTCCTCAAACAAGAAAAAAATTATAAGTCACTGAACAACCGGTTCCTAACGAACCACTCGCTAATGCCTCGAGGGCTGATAGAGATGCTTACAAGAAGCATCTCGATGATATGGTAGACGTTGGATGTCATATGCTTGCCACTATGAATCCTGAGCTTCAGAAACAACATGAAGACATGGTTGCTTCTGAAATGATTGAGCACCTGAAAGAACTTTATCAGGGGCAAGCAATGCTGGCTAAATGAAGCCCAGTAGGACCTCATCCCCTTAAGATGATTGGCTATATTGAAAGCCTGTCTAAGCTTGGGTTTCCATTGAGCCAAGAGTTGGCCATTGATGTTATTCTGCAATCGTTACCGGATAGCTACAGCCAGTTTGTCCTCAATTTCAATATGAATGAAATTGATAAGACTCTGCCACAGTTGCTCAGTATGTTACGAATTGCTGAAGGCAACATGAAAAAGGTTGGACCCAAGCCTATACTGATGGTCCGTAATAACAAGGGCAAGGGAAAAGCCAAAGTTTAGACAAAGCCTAAGGGAAAAGGTAGGCCCAAGCCTGGAAAAGTAAAGGCTGCATTGAAACCTAAAGATGGGGTGGCTAAGGAAGGAAAGTGTTTTCATTGTGGTGTGACTGGACATTGCAAGCGGAACTGCCCTATCTATCTTGAGGAAGTCAAGAAGGCCAAAATAAGCGGAATGTCTACTTCAGGTATTTATGTTATTGATATTAATTTATCAACTACTACTTCATGGGTATTAGATACTGGTTGTGGTTTTCACATTTGTACTTCTGTACAGGGACTACAAAGGAGTAGGACTTTGGCTAGAGGAGATGTGGACCTACGAGTTGGAAATGGAGCAAAAGTTGCTGCATTAGCTGTGGGAACATATAATTTATCTTTGCCTAGTGGACTTGGTTTATGTTTAGAGGATTGTTATTATGTGCCCAGTTTGACTAAACATTATTTCAATTTCTTATTTAGACAAAATTGGTTTTGAGATAATTATTAAAAATAATTGTTGTTCCTTTTATCTCAATAATGTTTTCTATTGTTCGGCACAATTGATTAATGGCCTCTATATTTTAGATCAAATGAATCCCATTTACAACATAAATACTAAAAGATCGAAAATAAATGACTCAAATCAAACTTATCTATGGCATTGTCGTTTGGGCTATATAATTGAGGAACGCATATCCAAGCTCCATAAAGATGGTCTCTTGGATTCATTTGTTTTTGAACAATTTGAAGTATGTGAGTCTTGCTTATTGGAAAAAATGACTAAATCTTCTTTTACTAGTAAAAGTGAACGAGCTAGTGATTTATTGGGCTTAATACATTCTGATGTATGTGGGCCAATAAATACATAAGCTAGAGGAGGATTTCAGTAGATATAGGTATGCCTATCTCTTGCGCCATAAGTTTGAGTCCCTTGAAAAGTTCAAGGCATTCAAAAATGAAGTACAAAATCAACTAGGCAAAACTATCAAGACACTTCGATCTGATCGAGGTGGGGAGTATTTGAGCTTAGAGTTTGATGATCTTTTGAAGCAATGTGGGATTGTCTCACAACTTACTCTTCTTGGTACTCCTCTTGGTACTCCTCAATGGAATGGAGTTTCTAAGAGAAGAAATTGAACTTTGTTAGACATGGTTCGATCCATGATGAGTCATGCTGATCTGCCGACTTCCTTTTGGGGACATGCACTTGAGACAGCTGTTTTCACATTAAATCGTGTTCCATCTAAATCGGTTCAAAATATGCCATATGAGATGTGGACTGGGAAATGTCCCAGTATGTCGTTTATGAAAATTTGGGGTTGCGAGGCTTATGTTAAACGTCAGGCGTCTACTAAGCTTCAACCCAAATCTGAAAATTGTGTTTTTGTGGGGTATCTGAAAAAAACCAAAGGATATTATTTCTTTAATCCCACTGAGAACAAAATACTTGTTGCTCAGACTGGTGTCTTCCTAGAGAGAGAATTTGTTTCTAGAAAAAGAAGTGGGAAATAGATTGAACTTGAAGAAATTTGAGAATCACAAAATACCACTGAATCAGAGATAGAACAACAGCAAGTTCCACAAGGAATTGAGGAACAAGTAACTGTTACAGAAACACAACCACTGCATAAATCTTTAGGAGAACGCCAAGCACCTAAGAGATATGGATTTCTCATTACAACTCATGGTGACATTCTACTTATAGATCAAGATGAGCCTAGGACTTATCAAGAAGTGATGACGAGCCCAGACTCTAAGAAATGGCTTGAGGCCATGAGATCTGAGATGGATTCCATGTATGAAAACCAAGTATGGACTTCGATTGACCTACCCGAATGGGTTAAACCTATAGGGTGCAAGTGGGTTTTCAAAATGAAAACTGACATGGATGGTAATGTACAAACATACAAGGGGCGATTAGTCGCTAAAGGTTTTTGCCAAGTTCATGGTGTTGACTATGATTAAACCTTTTCTCCTGTAGATATGTTTAAATCCATCAGGATCTTGCTCGCTATAGTTGTATTTCAAGACTATGAAATTTGGTAGATGGACATCAAAACAACTTTCCTTAACGGGAAACTTGAAGAGGATGTGTACATGACACAACCTGAAGGTTTTTTCAATCCAAAGGATGCTAGAAAGGTATGTAAGCTATAAAGATCCATTTATGGATTAAAGCAAGCTTCTCGAAATTGGAATCTTTGTTTTAACGATGCAATCAAAGAGTTTAGTTTTATGAAAAATGAAGATGAGCCATGTGTTTACAAGAAAGTTAGTGGGAGCACTATAACATTCTTGGTACTGTATGTGGATGACATACTTATCATAGGAAATGACATACCTACCTTGCAGTCTATTAAGACTTGGTTAGGAAGTTGTTTTTCTATGAAGGACTTGGGCGGAGCCATTTACATCTTAGGAGTGAAGATCTATAGAGATAGATCAAGACGACTACTAGGTCTAAGCCAAAGTACATACATAGATAAAGTACTGAAAAGGTTCAGTATGGAAGAATCTAAGAGAGACTTCCTACCTATGAGACATGGTATTTCACTCTCGAAGAAAATGTGTCCTTCAACTCTACAAGAGAGAGAACGCATGAGTAAAATTCCATATGCTTCCACTATTGGATCTATCATGTATGCCATGTTATGTACCAGTCCAGATGTCTCATATGCCTTAAGTATGATGAGCAGGTACCAAGTAGATCCCAGTGAAGGTCACTGGACCACAGTTAAGAATATCCTTAAGTACTTAAGAAGAACTAAGGATACGTTCCTAATATATAGAGGTGAGGAAGAGTTAAGTGTAAAAGGATACACTGATGCCAGCTTCCAAACCAACAAGGACGATTCTTGATCACAATCAGGTTTTATGTTTTGCCTTAATGGTGGTGCTGTGAGCTGGAAGAGTTCAAAGTAAAGTACAGTAGCTGATTCTACAACAGAGGCCGAGTATATTGCAGCCAGTGAGGCAAGAAAGGAAGAGGTTTGGATCAAGAAGTTAATTACTGAACTAGGGGTTGCGCCTAGCATATCAGATGCTATAGAACTCTTTACAATGGTATTAAGGAAAAGGGGTTCTACCTACCTTGATCGAGGAATGAAAGAGCGATTTCAACGACTTTACAATGCTTACACTGCACCACTCCTCGAGGAAAACCTTAATACCGCAACAAGAAGCACATTGAGAGAAAGCATCAGTAGTTGGTAATCAAAGATTACAAAGGGGGTATTTGGTTTTATGATAAGGAAAAGAAGAGAACAGACTTACACAAGAGAGGAGTGTAACCACTTATCGATAATCAGAACCATGCAGCACAGGAATCACAAGAAGCAGGGAAGAAAGATCAACATAGAGAACGATACTAAAAATGATAATGTTCGGCTACACCACACTTTAACAAAAAGGAGATATGTCTCGGTCAAAAAGAATAAAAGAAGGTCAAAATGACAAAAGTAAAAGAAGGTTATTCGGTCAATGGAGAAAAAAAAAGAAGAGGAAAAAGATTCGGCACAGAAAGTAAAGAAGAGAAAAAAGAGAAGGGGAAAATTTGGCAACAAGAGAAGAAGAAACCGAAAAAAAGAAGAAAAGAAAAGATGAGGGAGGAGAGTGTGTTCGGCGAAAAAGAAATTAGGTAAAAACAACCCGAGAGGTACCCCAAAACTAACAAAAAGCGGCACCTAAAAGGAGAGAAACAAAGACGCCAAACCGACCGAAACCACACTTGTAGAGGAAAAACAACTTCAACAAATCCGATTATCTTAGTGCCATAGACCAAATTCGGCACAAGCATACCCTATACGGCACACAACTCCTCCTCTCCCGTTATCCCTCCTTGATTTTCTCCACTTAATCCTCCCCAACTACCTCCATGACCAGCTCAAACTCCCATAAGCAGTATTTTAATCCAACTCCACCACCTACCCAACTCAAGCAGCAAAATAAATACTCCATTCCGCAACCCAGAATTTGAAACTTAGACCTCATAGTTACAAAACAGGCCACCTTGCCACAAGACCACAGGCTCTTTTTGTGTCATAAAACCAAAACTAATATTTATAAGACCAACATGCCTATGTCCAAGTTCATTTAAGAGCAAAAATTAAAAATTATGCAAAACCCAAGACTTGAACCCAAGCTTCTCGAACACTTTCATACACACCCAAATCACTTAGCCTTTAAAGCAAACAAGAAATTTGTCAAAAAATTAAAAAGAATTAAAGAATTAAATTTTAGGGTGTTAAACGATACCCGTAAGTATATGGGTCTAATTGTAATATAGTTTTACAACGGAGTGGGTGAGTACTCCGAGGATTATACCTAAGGGGGTGAAGGCTAGATCAAATTTAACCTACACACTAAAAGATCTAATTAATACTTTACTCAAGTTATAGTACAAAAATAAAAATAAGAGACTTTTGGGAGTTTTATAGTACTAATAATAAAACAAAATAACATAAAAGAAATACAAAATTTCAAGAGATAGAAAAATTAGAAGAAATCAAATATGATGATGAGTTATTAGCTTGTTTCGGCAATCACAATCAACTTTCATTTTGGGTTCCTCGTCAACCAACTAGTTGCGACCTTAGTAGGATCCTTTGATCTTCCACCAACATAGTGAGTTAGCAAGGACAACATATCTTTTGAGCTCACTATCCAAATTGGCTTGGGGTGAAGGTGTTCACGGATGGACAATACCAATTTTGGGTTAATTCCCACCTTGATGACTTTTCGAGGTTGACAAGATTAGGGTTTGTTTCACGCTCTTCCTTTCCCAAAAAACTGATCCATTGGGTAACCCTACAAAATAATTAATAGATCGTGCCTCCACACATTAATCCCTTATAGAAGGATTAGTTCCTCATGTCAAATTTATTCATAAACACAAGCAACCTATGCACATGCTCCTAACTAGTCACCTGTACTTCTACAAACTCAAACACACAAAAAATAAGAAAAAATCAAAGAAAAATGAAAAATAAGCAATTTTTCTTTGTTACCCCCACACTTTAGTTCACACATTGTCCTCAATGTGTACCCCATAAATAGATAAGGAAGGAAGTTACATGATTGATTGTGGTCGCTCCAACTGCTAATGGTGGGTTCTTCCTCCTTTGATTGTGGTAGCTCGAATTGTTTGAGTCTCCTTCGTGTTAGGTCCTATAGAGAAAACTTAAAAAAGATGCAATAATAATAATAACTACTATTAGTCCTACACCCACAAAGTTAAAATTAAAAAATATCCAAAAATTAATACAAGTTTTCAAAAATAAAAATGTTCTATCATCCTCTTCAAAATCCATCTCCTCACTTTCGTCATCCTCATCATCCTCCACATTATCTTGCCCTTCTTCTTCTTTTTTTCCATATTTGTCAGCCCCAACATGTTAGGTGTATAATTGGGGACCCGAATGTTGTTTTGCCTAGCAAATTCTTAAAAAATTAGTCCCGACTCCTACATCCACTGAATCATCCAATCTAGGTTTGGATTACTACTCTCACCAACTTCTTGTTAATCTTGGGTCAACCTCTAAGATGAAGCTGGTGTCACTGTCGCTTCTTGTTGCTGTTTGTTCTAATCTTTTATCTATTTGTCTTGTAACTCAATGTATTTCTGGAACAAGGTGTCTCTGATGATACTTTAAGAAGGTTTCAGCGTCTGCTCAGTGGATATCATAGGTTCACTCACCTTTTTGCATAAGGTCGTCACTAGATAACGAAAGAAAACTCCCACCTTCAGGCTACTAATGCATCTCTTCATGTTTTGGTGGATCTATTTACCGAATGTAAAGCTACTTTTTCTACAGAATAACATAGAGTAAAACTTAAATATATAGTCAAAGTCCGTTCGAATTTATTGCTTTCCCACAATTTTCCCATTCTTTACTGCACCGAGTATGATTGAAGAGTTTGTGAAGAAGAAATAGAATGATTGAAGAGTTTGAGAAATTTCAGAAAGTTTAAGGGATCAAGGGTTAAGAGGTGTTTTAATTAGAAGTAGATATGGTTTTAGGATATAAAATGGGGTTTTAAAGGGTTAAAAATTAGGTTAAATGAAGGGTCAGTCACCGGGTTACGCGAATGGGTTGGGTTAACCCTGTAGAAAATTATAGCGATGTTGTGACACGAGGGTTCCGCGTCGCGTCATCCCTAGTAGTACGTCAATGTCAGAACACAAGGGTTCCATGTCGCGACACGTCCATCAGCCTAGAGGTCTGAAGGAAATTATCTGCAAAGTTGCGACTCATTTGAGCGATGTCGCGACACTGACTCTATTTCGGCTAAAAAATAAAAGTAAAAATCTATACTAGGTAATTAGTTAAATATACAATAATTTAAAAAATTTAAGCAACAATTCAACTAATTTTTAAGTTTTACCACCGGATTCATCCGACAGTGTCATCAATTCACCAATGGAGGATTTTCTTGTTTTGTGGGTATTGGTCCATCTTCTATTCTGCAATTCCTCCTGTGCATATTTGTTCCTTTCCTTAAACATGCTTATTCTTTCTGCATGTATAAAAGGAAGCATGTCCCTTGACTCAGGGACATTAAAAATAAATAGTTTTTTACATTGTTCCCCTAACTTCCACCTATCTTCCTCGCTCGATTGATGGCCGCATTTAAAAATTTTAGTGTCACCATTAATTTTCATAGTTAATTCATTATTTTCTAAATCAATGGTGGATTTAGAAGTGGCTAACAAAGGGTCAATCTAATAAGATCAGTATCTCACAATCTTCTTCGAAATCAGGCACCTCCTTTCCAAACTTAGCGTACTTGAGAACCTTTTCATTAACTAAATTAAAGGTAGGTTAACAGTTAATGTTTTAAACAGGTTTAGGAAACATACAAATTCATCCTCATTCCACTTTTATTTTTCTTGTAGTCTTGAAGGGAATGAAAATTTTGCACCGGTAGAATCCTTAGTTACTTCCTTATTTGTTTTTGCTACCGATGTGATTACCTCCTCTTACTTTGGCTCATCTTCCACTTCTAGGGAAACCTCTTGATGATCGTCATTATTCTTCACAATTGTCTCCGGATTAATGGTTTCTGAGCTACCCAACACTTTGCCTGATTGGAGCATAATTGCTTTCACGTGCTCATTACCTTCTCTCCGTGGATTGTCATCCGTATTGCTAGGGATACCTATGCCAATTTGTATTTTGATAACAACAATCATGCTCATTAATTGAATCATTTTTCATCCATTTTAGTCAATGTTTTTGTTGAATTGGTGCACTCAAATTGCACCTGCTTAACATTTGTTCACATTAACTACATCTCTCTCTCAATTCTATATAATCGTTGATTGCATGCAGTATGGTCATTTGGGTTGGCCTTATCTTGGGGTTTCTGCAAATAAGGAGGTTGGTAATTATTGTTTTTAACTTGATTTAAACTATTACCTGCTCCTTAGTTTCCCCTCATCTCAAATTCGAGTGATCTCTCCAGCCGGGACTATAAGTATTTGAATAAGGGTTTCGACCCCTATTCACGATGTAATTTACATCCTCAACTAGATTGTTGATATAGTGGAAGAGCGGTTTGTCTCCCCCATGCATAAGTGGTGTAAAATTAGATTCAATAGGGTTGAGTCTATCCACTAATTGTTGTACTTATTATCCTCTTGGATAGCTTTTACCGTAGTGAGTTTCTAACCATATGTGAATCGTTTAATTGTCTCCTGGTAGGAGTTTAGTGTCATGTTCTCAATGATCTCGTACGCATCCCCATACATTCTGTTCATCAGGGCTCCTATTGCTGCTCTGTTTAATCCAGATCGTGCATTTGCACCCAACCCATTATAAAATACTTGTAGTCGCATCCGCTCATGAAATCCGTGATGCGAGCATTTTTTATTCAACATTTTTAAATGTTCCTATGCCTCATAGAAGCTTTCTCCCTCTATCTGTCTAAAAACAACCATCTCTCTCAGTTAGACTGCTTTGCTAATAGGGAAAAACTTCTGTAAGAACTATCCAGTGAGTTCATCCCATGTCGTGATAAACCCTGGTGTCTATGAGTCTAACCAAGAAAAAGCGTTATCAGTCAAGGAGAAGAGGAGCAACTAAAGATAAATAGCGTTATTAGTGACCCCGTTATACTTAAAAGTATCATAGAGTTAGAGAAACCATTTTAAATGTTGTTTAGGTTCCTCTGTTGTGCCCGTAAACTGCATATTGTTTTGGACCATCTAAATTATAGCCGATTTTATCCTAAAATTGTTAGCTATAATTTTCAACCTTGCTATACTTTCGTCAAACATATCCAAGCTTGGTTAGGCATAATCCCTTAGGGTTCTTTCATTTCAAGCCATATGTATGTTTGTTGGTAACTGTGGTGCTGGTGGATTTCCTAGGGCATTATCGTCACCGTTTTCAAACAATGGATTATCATATGGTACGTTACCTGCAACATACAATGGATCTTGCATCTGCTACTGTTGCTGATGGCAGTTTCTTCGAATTATTCTTTCTGGATCGATGCCTGCTACAATAGGTGTGCCCCTATTGCGAGTCATGCACTAAACCTAGAAAGAGCAGAATAGTGACAATAAATAAAATAAAATTGTATGTATAACCTACAAATTTCCTAATTATTCTTTTACGTGTAAAAATTAAAATTAACCTAGTGATGTTACCTCACTAGCAACGGCGCCAACAATTTGACTGCCTCTAGACGTACTAACATCTAGAGTGTGAATAATGCATTAAAATATAGAATTATGAAGCAATATCTGCAAGTATACGGGTCTAATTGTAATATATTTTTTCGAGGATCATACCCAATGGAGACGAAGGCTATGTCAATTTTAACCTACACACTAAAAGATCTAATTGATACTTTACCCAAGTTATAGTACGGAAATGCAAATAAGAGACTTTTGGGAGTTTTATAGTACTAATAATAAAACAAAATAACATAAAAGAAATACTAAATTTCAAGTGATAGAAAAAGTAGAAGAAATCAAATCTGATGATGAGTTATTAGCTTGTTTCGGCACTCCCAATCAACTTTCATTTTGGGTTCCTCATCAATCAACTAGTTGCTACCTTAGTAGGATCTTTCGATCTTCCACTAACATAGCGAGTTAGCAAGGACTACATATCTTTTGAGCTCACTATCCAAACTGGCTTGGGGTGAAGGTGTTCACGAATGGACAATACCAATTTTGGGTTAATTCCCACCTTCATGACTTTTTGGGGTTGACAAGATTAGGGTTTTTTCACGCTCTTCCTTTCCCAAACAACTGATCCATTGGGTAACCCTACAAAATAGTTAATAGATCGTGCCTCCACACATTAATCCCTCATAGAAGGATTAGTTCCTCATGTCAAATTTATTCATAAACACAAGCAACCTATGCACATGCTCCTAACTAGTCACCTGTACTTCTACAAGCTCAAACACACAAAAAATAAGAAAAAAATCAAAGAAAAATGAAAAATAAGCAAGTTTTCTTTGTTACCCCCCACACTTTAGTTCACACATTGTCCTCAATGTGTACCCCATAAATAGATAAGGAAGGAAGTTACATGATTGATCGTGGTCGCTCCAACTGCTAATGGTGGGTTCTTCCTCCTTTGATTGTGGTAGCTCGAATTGTTTGAGTCTCCTTCGTGTTAGGTCCTATAGAGAAAACTTAAAAAAGATGCAATAATAATAAAAACTACTATTACCCCTACTCCCACAAAGTTAAAATTAAAAAATATCCAAAAATTAATACAAGTTTTCAAAAATAAAAATGTTCTATCATCCTCTTCAAAATCCATCTCCTCACTTTCGTCATCCTCATCATCCTCCACATTATCTTGCCCTTCTTCTTCTTTTTTTCCATATTTGTCAACCCAAACATGTTAGGTGTATAATTGGGGACCCGAATGTTGTTTTTCCTAGCAAATTCTTAAAAAATTAGTCCCGACTCCTACATCCACTGAATCATCCAATCTAGGTTTGGATTACTACTCTCACCAACTTCTTGTTAATCTTGGGTCAACCTCTAAGATGAAGCTGGTGTCACTGTCGCTTCTTGCTGCTGCTTGTTCTAATCTTTTATCTATTTGGCTCGTAGCTCAATGTATTTCTGGAACAAGGTGTCTCTGATGATACTTCAAGAAGGTTTCAACGTCTGCTCAGTGGATGTCATAGGTTCACTTACCTTTTTGCATAAGGTCGTCACTAGATAAGGAAAGAAAACTCCCACCTTCAGGCTACTAATGCATCTCTTCATGTTTTGGTGGATCTATTTACCGATGTAAAGCTACTTTTTTTACAGAATAACATAGAGTAAAACTTAAATATATAGTCAAATCCCGTTTGAATTTATTGCTTTCCCACAATATTCCCATTCTTTGTTGCACCGAGTAGGATTGAAGAGTTTGTGAAGAGGAAATAGAATGATTAAGAAATTGAAGGTTTAGGGCTTAAGAGGTTTTGAGAAATTTCAGAGAGTTTTAGGGATCAAGGGTTAAGAGGTGTTTTAATTAGAAGTAGATATGGTTTTAGGTTATAAAATGGGGTTTTAAAGGGTTAAAAATTAGGTTAAATGAAGGGTAAGTCACCGAGTTACGCGAATGGGTTGGGTCAACCCTGTAGAAAATTACAGCGATGTTGTGACACAAGGGTTCCATGTCGTGTCATCCCTAGTAGTACGTCAATGTCAGAACACAAGGGTTCCATGTCGTGACACGTCCATCAGTTTAGAGGTCTGAAGGAAATTGTTTGCTAAGTTGCGACTCATTTGAGCGATGTCGAGACACTAACTCTATTTCGGCTAAAAAATAAAAGTAAACATCTATACTAGGTAATTAGTTAAATATACAATAATTTACAAAATTTAAGCAACAATTCAACTAATTTTTAAGTTTTACCACCGGATTCATCTGACAGTGTCATCAATTCACCAATGGAGGATTTTCTTGTTTTGTGGGTATTGGTCCATCTTCCATTGTGCAATTCCACCTGTGCACATTTGTTCCTTTCCTTAAACATGCTTATTCTTTCTGCATGTATAAAAGGAAACATGTCCCTTGAC
This sequence comes from Gossypium hirsutum, assembly GCF_007990345.1. Classification (NCBI taxonomy): domain Eukaryota; kingdom Viridiplantae; phylum Streptophyta; class Magnoliopsida; order Malvales; family Malvaceae; genus Gossypium; species Gossypium hirsutum. Next base: position 48,147,725 of record NC_053442.1, on the reverse strand, counting down.
TCAGGGACATTAGAAATAAATAGTTTTTTACATTGTTCCCCTAACTTCCTCCTATCTTCCTTGCTTGATTGATGTCCGCATTTAAAAATTTTAGTCTCACCATTAATTTTCATAGTTAATTCATTATTTTACAAATCAATGGTGGATCTAGAAGTGGCTAAAAAAGGGTCAATCTAATAAGATCAGTATCTCACGATCTTCTTCAAAATCAGGCACCTCCTTTACAAACTTAGCGTACTTGAGAACGTTTTCAATTAACAAAATTAAAGGTAGGTTAACAGTTAATGTTTTAAACAGGTTTAGGAAACTTACAAATTCATCCTCATCCCACTTTTATTTTTCTTCTAGTCTTGAATGGAATGAAATTTTTGCACCGGTAGCATTCTTAGTTACTTTCTTCTTTGTTTTTGCTACCGATGTGATTACCTCCTCTGACTTTGGCTCATCTTGCACTTCTAGGGAAACCTCTTGATGATCGTCATTATTCTTCGGAATTGTCTCCAGATTAATGGTTTCTGAGCTACCCAACACTTTGCCTGATTGGAGCATAATTGCTTTCACATGCTCATTACCTTCTGTCCGTGGATTGTCTTCCGTATTGCTAGTGATACCTATGACAATTTGTATTTTGATAACAACAATCATGCTCATTAATTGAATCATTTTTTCATCTAGTTTAGTCAATGTTTTTGTTGAATTGGTGCACTCAGACTGCACCTGCTTAACATTTCTTCACATTAAGTACATCTCCCCCTCAATTCTATATAATCGTTGATCGCATGCAGTATGGTCATTTGGGTTGGCCTTATCTTGGGGTTTCTGCAAATACGGAGGTTGGTAATTATTGTTTTTAACTTGATTTAAACTATTACCTGCTCCTTAGTTTCCCCTCATCTCAAATTCGAGTGATCTCTCCAGCCGGGACTATAAGAGTTTGAATAAGGGTTTCCACCCCTATTCACGATGTAGTTTACATCCTCAACTGGATTGTTGATATAGTGGAAGAGTGGTTTGTCTCCCCCATGCATAAATGGTGTAAAAGTAGATTCGATAGGGTTGAGTCTATCCACTAATTATTGTACTTATCATCCTCTTGGATAGGTTTTACCGTAGTGAGTTTCTAACCATATGTGAATCATTTAATTGGCTACTGGTAGGAGTTTAGTGTCATGTTCTCAATGATCTCGTACGCATCCCCATACATTCTGTTCATCAGGGCTCCTGTTGTTGCTCTCTTTAATCCAGATCGTGCATTTGCACCTAACCCATTATAAAATACTTGTAGTCGCATCCACTCATGAAATCCGTGATGCGAGCATTTTTTATTCAACATTTTTAAATGTTCCTATGCCTCATAGAAGCTTTCTCCCTCTATCTGTCTAAAAACAACCATCTCTCTCAGTTAGACTGCTTTGCTAATAGGGAAAAACTTCTGTAAGAACTATCCAGTGAGTTCATCCCATGTCGTGATAAACCCTGGTGTCTATGAATCTAACCAAGAAAACGCGTTATCAGTCAAGGAGAAGAGGAGCAACTAAAGATAAATAGCGTTATTAGTGACCCCGTTATACTTAAAAGTATCATAGAGTTGGAGAAACCATTTTAAATGTTGTTTAGGTTCCTCTGTCATTGTGCCCGTAAACTGCATATTATTTTGGACCATCTAAATTATAGTCGGTTTTATCCTAAAATTGTTAGCTATAATTTTCAACCTTGCTATACTTTCTTCAAACATATCCAAGCTTGGTTAGGCATAATCCCTTAGGGTTCTTTCATTTCGAGCCATATGTATGTTTGTGGGTAACTGTGGTGCTGGTGGATTTCCTAGGGCATTATCGTCACCGTTGTCAAACAATGGATTATCATATGGTACGTTACCTACAACATACAATGGATCTTGTATCTGCTACTGTTGCTGATGGCAATTTCTTCAAATATTCTTTCTGGATCGATGCCTGCTACAATAGGTGTGCCCCTACTGCGAGTCATGCACTAAACCTAGAAAGAGGAGACTAGTGACAATAAATAAAATAAAATTGTATGTATAACCTACAAATTTCCTAATTATTCTTTGACGTGCAAAAATTAAGATTAACCTAGTGACGTTACCTCCCCGGCAACGGCGCCAACAATTTGACTGCCTCTGGACGTACTAACATCTAGAGTGTGAATAATGCATTAAAATATAGAATTATGAAGCGATATCTGCAAGTATACGGGTCTAATTGTAATATATTTTTTCAAGGATCGTACCCAATGGAGGCAAAAGCTAGATCAATTTTAACCTACACACTAAAAGATCTAATTAATACTATAATCAAGTCATAGTATGGAAACGTAAATAAGATATTTTTGGGAGTTTTATAATACTAATAATAAAACAAAATAGGATAAGAGAAAAGTTAAATTTCAAGAGATAGAAAAAGTAGAAGAAATCAAATATGATGATGGGTGATTAGCTTGCTTCGACAATCCTAATCAACTGTCATTTCTGGTTCCTTGTCAACCAACTAGTTGCTACGCGAGCAGGGTCTTCCGATCTTCCACTAACATAACAAGTCAGCAAGGACTGCTTATCTTCTGAGCTCACAGTCCAAACTGGCTTGGGGTAAAGGTGTTCATGGATGGACAATACTAATTTTGGGTTAATTCCCACCTTGGTAACTTCCTGGGGTTGTCAGGCTTAAGGTTTGTTTCATGCTCTTTCTTTCCCAAACAACTAATCCGTTGAGTAACCCTACAAAATAGTTGATAGATCATGCCTCCACTCATTAATCCCCCATAGGAGGATTAGTTCCTTATGGCTTTCATAAACAATATGAAATTGATGGAAGAATAAAACATGGTGAATGAATTGAAGTGTAGTGTTTAAGAAAAGCCTGATTTATATAAATAATAACACGAATCCCCATAAATTGATTGTTTTTACAAATCAGATCTTGAAGGAAAGCAATAAGCAAATAAAATAAACTCTAAAAAAAACTAAGAAAGAAAGAACATGAAACTAAATCTAAAGAGAGAATCTAGGTTAATGGAATGGTGTCCATAACATGTGCCAAAGGAGCCTATTTATAGCATTCAGGTGGCTATTGTCCTTAACCCTAGGCCAGACGACGTTCCCAAGCTTTAAGTTTGATTGTATGGACCAAAACACCCCTGTTTCGTGTTTAATTTTTGTCTTAGAGTTGATATCGCGACATAGAAGCTAGGACCTCTGTCGTGGTATAGAAGTTAGTATGCTCCTCGTTGGGATGCCTTCAGGGGTATGCGCAACATCCTTAGTCAATGTCACGACATCGAAGGCATTATCGTACTTTCTCTATTTTTTGACATCGGACCTCCCGTGTTGCGACATAGCATCCAATATTAGTCTAAAATGTCTTTTAATGGTCTCCTGCACACTTACGAAGTACGTTAGCTCTTTCGTAGGCCTTATTCGACCCTAGAGGTCAATAAAAGACTCAATTCACACATTTTATTAGGTATAAGTAAAATTAAAGAAACTTAACTAAAATTGAATGAAAATGCTTGTACTCAGACTCCTTAAGTGCGAACAATAGTTTAATCTGCTACACCGAATTATGGCAGATCATTTAGTCACGGAGGAATTCTACCAAAGTATCATGAATTTGCTCTCTCTATTATATACCATAATGAAAGCTACTTATCTAGTGGTTGTCTAATGACCTTATCATACAAAACTATTTAGTCATGGAGGAATTCTAATAAAGTACCATGAATGAGCTTTCCCTATTATATACCATTACGAAAGCTACTTATCTAGTGCTTGTCTAATGAACTCGTCATATGCGTGTTACCTCATCGAATATCCTTAATCTTTTTGGGTTAAATCAATTTACCCAATCTGATCTTATTTGATATCATGGTAACCATTACATCTTCATTCATGAAAAAAATCAATTACTAACACATAGTAATTAAATCATTTTTCCTAGACAAATGACTCGTGGCCATGTTACTTTTTCATCTATCATGTAATAACGATGAGAGGATATCATTTGCCATTTACCTGGGCTATAAATTCCATTATTGTAAGTAAGGCTATGTCATACAAAAATCAAATACCCAGTATACCAACTTTCGGCTCTATTACCAATTGAACTTAGACTTTTAATACATCAAAGTATAAGAGTCACACAGACATAGTTTATCACTTACTCAAGATTGAGGTAAGCCACGCTATGAACGTCACAAGTGAATAAATCCATTAATAGATCAAAGATTCATTCTACTTGGTCTTATCTAATGTATTGTCAATCTAAACAATCACATCTATGTCTCTATCTTTTAGGAGTGATTTGCTTCAATACCCAAGACAATGTATCTCTCTATTTGGACTTGGTAGAAAACATAAGTCTTTTAAATCAATTTGCTCAATTTCAATTAGATTATGAACCATTTAGGTTACCTACAAATATAAGTTGTCTTCTCGTATTGTGATCTAACCATATAATACAACTTAATATTAGTTAAGCACTAGGTAATCAGTGAGCCAATATTTACTTGTTCATTTTGCTTTGCGTGAAAAAATCGTTCATGAAAATTTTAAATGATATTAATGTGAATGATGGAATTTCATTAAACTAATTTATTAGAAAAATTACAAGTACATTATGATAAAAAAAACTACACTAAGGACATTAAATCCCAACAATAAGCCCATTTAACAATATAAGTCATATGTCCATGTTAGTAATATTTAAGCCACATATACTATGATTGGCCTTAACAACTCAAATTAACTCATTTTCTTTATTCAATAAGTTTAAGCTACTATGTTGAACATATTTGCACCTTTACTAGTTATTGTCTCCTTTTTTATAATTACATACTTAAATACTCATTTTCACTTAATATATGTTCTATTAAATATTAAATTAGCAATATTTTCATTATAAGGTAAGAATGGATCCATGAGAACTTACCTTCCAAAAGAACAAAATAGGAAAAAGCTTATTTCTCCTCATTCACTTAACAATCCTATCTTTTCCCTTGTTTGAAGCTTCTTCTAAATTTTTTTACTCAATTACCCAATAAATACCCATAATAAATACTCACAATAAAAGCTTAACAACTTAAGCAACATCAGTGTTGTAACACCTTATACTCGGTCTCGTCACCAGATTTAGGCTATAGGATGCTACAATAGTAAGCCAAAACATTCACAAGAAATTTATTCAATAATACTCAATAATTAATAAATACAAACTAATTCCATGTTAAACATGCCTTACAATCAAAACCAAGTCTTAATCGAGCTTACGAAAGCCTTTGAGCAAACTTGGAACTAAATCAAGACCAATCTGAAACATTTACAAATTAATAAGCATAAATGCAAAACAAGGGTCACATGACCGTGTGGTGCAAGGCCACACACCCATGTCCTCAAACCATGTAATATCCTAATGCCATGTAATAGAGGGTCACATGTCTATGTCGCCAAGCCATGTAACAACCTGTGGCCGTGTGAACTAAAAATCAACCTGAACGTGTAGCAGTCACGGTCGTGTCAATCACCTGTGTGTGACACACGGCCATGTGCAGCTTAAATGACCTATTTTAAGAAATTTTCATACCATTCAAACTAAATGACCTATAATGCCCTTTCATGCTATTCAAACCAACACCAAAACATGCATATTCCCAAGTCAAAAACACCAATTTACCTAATAATTTTATCAAACAACCAATGTGCTCTCATTGACACCAACAAATCAATAATTCAAATCAAATACCATTCAAACCAATTCTTACACCATTTTATACCACAATTCAATTAACATGCATATTACCAATTACGCTTTGTCATTTCTTTAACATTCAAGCATACTAGCAAATACCAAATATCCAGTATCAAGCCACAACCATATATTTACATATACAAGGTTATTATACTAAAACAGACTTTAACTAGCTTAAGTTTATTCAACCTATGTACATGCCACAAGTAACCAACTTCAAACATAAAAAATCTACCAAATCGAAAGTTGATGGGTGTAAGCTTCTCGCTAATCTGATCGACACGTCCAGGACATCCAAAACCTACATAAAAGTAGTAACACGAGTAAGTACATAAAATACTTAGTAAGTTCATACAATAAAAACAAATAGCTTACCTCAACCATTTAAAAAATACACCTATTAATATTAAACAATTTCACCTATCATGACATCCAAAAATAACATCAACCAAATGAGGTTTAAACCAAATCCACATATATAAACTCAAATGGTGAAACACCACATTCAACTTAAAATATAACATGAATTCGTATTCTAATTTTTCACCTTGCTCATATTCACCCTTCAATTCGTATTATGAACACTTATCAAGATTCAAACAACATCATTAGACATATAAGGTTTAAACTCAATGTAACAGCCCGATTTTAGGCCTATTCAGAACAGTGGTTTCGGGACTACAAATCCAATGAGGAAAAAATTATTTCTTATTATATTTTTATGGTCTAAAATTTCACACAATTATTTCATGAAAATTTCGTTCAAAAAGTTCGACGTTTGGGCACTCAATTTAGCCAAAAAGGACTAAATTGTAAAAAGTGAAAAAGTTGAGTTCTAGAAGCTAGAGGTGTCAAATTGCTATGAAATTTTAAATTGGAGGTCCTTAAATGGTAATTAGACCATTGGTTATGTTATGGACAAAAATGGACATGAAATAGGTGAAATAGGATATTTTTAAGTTAAGGGTATTTTGGTAATTTGGTAATTAAAACAAATTACAAAGACAAAATAAGGCCAAAATCATCATCTTCTCCATGGGGGGCTGGCCGAATGTGATATGTACTCCATGGCTAGGGTTTTTTCATCTTCCAAGCTTCATGGTAAGTCCGTTCTAGCCCTGTTTTTCTTGTTCTTTATATTTTTAGAATCCCGGTAACTTGCTTAAGCTAATTCTACTATTAATTCGAGCTAGAATTTATGTTTGAAAAATTACCCATAAATGAAAAGTGTGAATTTTGATGTTTCATGATAGAATACGAAGCTTAGAATTATGTTAAATGATTTTGGCTAAGCGATTTTCAGTAAAAAAAACGAGTGAAACGCATAATTGGTAAAAATTATTATTGTTCATAAGTGTACTTTAGAGCAAGAATTTGATGTTACTATAGAAAGGAAAAATATTCAGCATGTCATAAAATATAAGAAAAAGGAATAAAATTTAATTTTCGAGCCTAGGGGTAAAATCATAATTTTGTGAAACTTTAGGGGCAAAAATGTAATTTTGCCAAAATATGATTTTTGGACTGGATTGAATAATATGAGTGTTAAATATGTTAAATGTGTTATTATAAGTCAAGAAAGACAAGGAATTGACTTTGATTAGTGAAAAAGAAAAAAATAAGAAAAAGTGAGAAATTTCTCAATTGAACATTCGAAATAAAAAGGGATACGAATGAAGTGACAGAAATGATCACATGTGTGGCATGGACTGTGTGTAGGCCACTATGTGAAAGAGAAAGTGATGGTCACGTGTGTAGTACTCCGTGCAGGCTACTACGTGTACCAAAAAGATAGGTCCCATGTGTAGTACTATGTGCAGGCTATTATGCGTACTGGATAGCTTCGATCACGTGTGTAGTTCTATGTGCAGGCTACTATGTGTATCAGATAGTGATGGTTACATGTGTAGTACTCTGTGCAGGCTACTATGTGAACCGGTATCATTAATTATAAGGTGGTTGCTACGTGCTGATCCCACCGGATATCATTGATTACAAAGGGTGGTTGTTGTGTGCTGAATCCATCATGTATCTGTTATTATTCCGAAGTGTTCATCGGAAAAATTGACTAAGTGAAATTATATGAGATCATGTAACGATTAAGTGTGATTGAATGATGAATATATGTGTGGAATTGAATTGAAGAATGATTGAAAGTGAAAAAGTGAAATTATGATAAAGTAAAATTTGAAACAGAACAGATTTGGACAGTGATAGTGATTTTAGTTTGAAAAATCACCAAAAATGGTGGAAATTTAATTATAGTATGAATGAGATATTAAATGAAATCTTAATGAGTCTATTTTTACATAAAAGGAACAGAGCAAGCAAAAGAGTTATATATTTTGAGATATTTGAATTTTAGTGAGGCAGGGTCGGATTGATTTCGGAATCCCCTGTTCTGAATTTGAAATATAACTAAAAATTGTACAAAAATAATTATGAGTTGTAATTTATATTCTTAGAATCCTTAATAAGTCTATTTTCAAAGGAAACAAATGGAAATATCATCCGAATTCTTTACATTAAGATAATTCATTTTTAGTGAAGAGAGGTTAGAGATGTTGAGCAGTGAAATAGGGGTGAATTTAGTGAATAAACTGTACTAATTGGACAAGAAAAAAATTCTGAAAATTTTATGGTAAGAAGATATGTGAGTCTAGTTTCGGGGAAAATTAACAGAACTTAATTTGGAGCTCTGTAACTCTAGATAAAAATAATTTAGTGACTGTAACTCGACTAGACAGCTTTGAATTTAAATATAAGTGAATAGTGAAATTATGTATAATGCTATTTAAGCATGTTATATACATAAAGGATGTGGGATGGAGATGAGGAGGAGGACAATAAAATATCTGAATGAATTGTGTATAAATGGTCATATGCCCGATTATATTCGGTAAATGTTAAATTGAATGGTAAATACGTATTGGTACTTAAGGAACTATTGCAGTATTGAAAAGCAATTAATCAAATGTTTAAGAAATTTAGTCATGATATATATATGTGTGATAATTTTGATATATGGATGATTATATCATTGTGGTTGCATTAATTAATTCGGTTTATGTGATGGAAATGTCAAGAACATTTGTCTTTGATATGTGATGATTATGTAATGTCATGAGAATTTGTTTATTTGTGTGGTTTAAAATGTATCTTTATTTTGTTATATAACTTATTTTATAATCTATTTGAAAAATGATAAAAATTAATTCGGTTACTATATGAGGTGAATTATGATTTGTGAAGCATGTCTATATTCGGCAATAATAGATAAAATATATTTATGTCATGAGTGAATGGTTAAACACTTTGATAGCTGTATGGGAGATGAATGGATGATGTATATATGTGACAATTAGCTTACGAGATAGTGAGCAATTGATATATTACAATAGTTAAAAAGGAAAAGTTGACGATATGAGAATATGTAATGATACGGATCAATTCAGGTACTCAGGATGAATTCAACAAGTAAGTGAAAATTTTTAAATTCATACGACGAGGAAGTGAAAGATTGTGAGTATATTTAGCCACGTAAACTCTAATTAACGACTCAAGAATAACAATTTGAAAGTTTTAATTTAGATGAAATTTTACAACTCGGTTTACTACGGTTAAAAGTGTATATGTTCTAGTAATACCTCGTACCCTATTCCGGCATTGAATACGGGTAAGGGGTGTTACACTCAATCACATATACAACCAGAATTGTTCACATTTTCATTTCAAATAAACTAATACCTTATATTCAACTCATAAGTATAACTTACCCAATAATCAATGGCATAAAATCATCACAATATTACTCGATGAAATTTCATAAAAGTACTCCATATACAGGTGAAAGTAATAGTGTCTGGTCACCCAATAGGCTTGAACCTACACGAATCAATTGCCTGGCCACTACCTATTACTGTATTCTCCAATCCACAACATATGCAGGAGTTGGGAACCTAAACTTGTATTCTCCAGTTCGCAACATATGTAGGAGCTGGGAACCTAAACCTGTATTCTCTAGTCTGTAACATATGTAGGAGTTGGGAACCTGAATCTGTATTCTCCAGTTTCTAATGTATACAGGATTTGGGAACCTAAATCTGTATCCTTTAGTCCGCAACATATGCAAGAGTTGAGAACCTAGGCAAGAACTCATAACCTCATATACGAGACTTTTACTAGTTTCACCGAGATTTAATCTCAAATCATACCATTTCGCAACAATTCATTTCAATTAGATTCAATTCTCAATTTGTGTACTAATTTATATACAATTCAAACTTTCAATAAAACATGAATACATATTTAAACATATTTCAACAACAATTTATACTTATTTATACTGTATGAGCTTACCTTGATCAATTAATAAATATACAAATCATTATGCAAAATAATTCTCTATCATGGTACAATACATCAGTATAAATAGGTGAGATATTGGTTTATAACCATAATTGTAATCTCAAATAAAAACATATCAAACTTAAGTTAATATACATCATATACACATCATTCAATCATATCACAACTTCAATCTGTCAATATTACTCATTTATTCACATTTGTCATTTAAATTTCTTATTTTACAATTTAGCCCGATAGATGTCGTATTAATAAAAACTACACTTGTATATATATAATTAATAGGTATAGACAAAAATTTCAATCATAATAATAGAATACAACAGGTTCTATATGAACTTACCTGACGAAACGATAGCGCTTTAGATACTAGTGACTACTCGACAGTTTTTCTTTTTTCGCCTAAGACAACAACTTGATCTAAATAAAATTTAAGATTCAACATATCAATACCAATCATATAGTACTACTCAAATTCATGCTTATAATCTTTAAAATTCATTTTATATAATTTTCCTAAACTTTTACATTTTATTCAATTTAGTCTCTAAAATTGAAAGAAACATAATTTTCACAATTGAGCTTCTTTTTCCATTCTAATTTCAATTATGTCCTTCTACATCCCTCAAAAATCCAATTTTATAGAAATTTAATGTCACTTTTGACATATTCACAATTTAGTCCCTAAATACAAAATTAACAAAATTTACTTTATAAAATAGTTTTTAAACATTTCATAACTTCCAAATCTACTATTTTCTATCAAGAATATCTAAGATTCATCAATGACAAGTTTTAAAATCTTTAACAATTTTGAAATCGGAGATACGGGGTTAACTGGACCTAGTTGCAACAATCTCAAAAACATAAAAATTATAAGAAATGAGTTAAAATCGACTTACCAAATTTGAAGAACAAGCTTGGCCGAAAGCTTGGTTTATTCATCCATGGAGAATCGATGGTGAAGGGGAAAAATAAATATGATAATGTCTCTTTCTCTTTTTTATGTTTTATAATGTTTTATAATATTTACTTAACTATTTAATTTAATTTAACAATAAAATAACATATAATTTAACAAATAATAAGCATTGACCGTCCACATTCGCAAGGTGGTAAATTTTCACTTTAGACCTTAAACAAACATTAATTATATATTTTAGCTAATAAAAATCAATAGCGATTAACTTTTACATATTTTACAAGTTAGTCCTTTTTCCTTAATTAACTATCCAAATATTCAAATTTCCGAACTGATACCTCATTTTTCAAAATTTAATAAAAATATTTACTCGGTTTATAGAAACAAGGTCTTGATACCTCATTTTTCAAAATTCCTTGACTTTAGGGACAACCTACTTATGCTTAACTAATTATCTAGTTAAATAAAATTATCAAATAAAAATTCACTACATCATAGTACTTGACTCATAAGTATTAAATAATAATATTTACAAACTCACTCATCGAAATTGTAATTTCGAAATCGCTGTTTCTGACACCACTAAAAACAGACTATTACAAGTGCTTAAAATAAAAGTGATGGAATGATGAGACTAACCCTTTCTTACCTCCCTTAAGCTTTCACCAACCTTAAATTTTTAACTCTAGATCATGAAACCCTAGGCTTAAGAAAAATGAAGATGTGATGGGAACCAAGTAAAAAAATGATTTATTCAAGTCAAATTTGCAAGAATTTGAAGAAAAGAGATGTAAAAATGAAAGGAATAAACTTTTCCTCTTCAACAATGATGGTCGACAAGCATGGGAAAGAATTTTTCTCATCTTTCCTCTTTGACATTTTAAAAACGGGGTTGGTCAAAAGTTAAGAAAAAGGGTGGCTCCTAAAAGTCTCTTGTTTTAAAGTTTTATCCAATGACTTAAAACACTTCCCATCCTCACACATAATAAATTCTAATTTCCTAATTAAAAACCTAATGAAATGTTATCTTCATAATGATTCTGACATGCACTTTACCACTAGTTCCTCTAATTACTAAAATTGCACTCTTTATTCATTTATCACAATATTACTTCTAGTAATTAAATCCTCCAATATCATACATTCATTGCAAACACTAATTAAGTCCAAATTTATTATTTGGAAATTCCTATACACATCTTGGAACAATACCACATAATAACATAGAAAATTTTGGAACGTTACATATCGTCTCAAATCATTATTATATATATATGATGAAAAATAAAAAATATGAGTTTATAAATGAATTTGCGTAAAAAGTAAAAAGTACCTGAAACATCTCAATGTTTTATAATTTCTAAAATTTAAAATTCAATTTCTACCATCTTTAACGTTCAAAATTGTATGGAAATGTAATACTAGTTTTTATTAGAAAAATAACAAAAGAATATGTTGAGTCATGTTAATTAATTACTTTGGAATGCATATAGGTTGATGGTTTTCAAATGTTGTTTTTATTTTAGATTTTAAGTAATTTCTTTAAAAATCTATTACAAAAAATTAAGTAAAACGGGTTTTTAAATTATTGAAAAGAAAAAAAATCCATATAACTAGAAGATATCGACAATACACACTAATGTAGAAATCAAATTAACTAAGATCAAATTCATTAAGTTAAAGTCATATCATCATGTCCCAAACGATGAGAATCAAATTTCATTGTGAATCTTTACAGAAAAAGCTTGAGCTCAATGCCTATAGGACTCAAGTTCAGGTGAAAAATATTCACATAAACTTTGACACGCTATAGGAAATTAAGCTTTTAGCGGCGTTTGGACCGAAAATGCCGCAAAGATTATACATTAGTGGCGCTAACCGAAAAACACCTCAAAAGGTAAGGCATTAGCGGCGTTTTTGAATAAAACCCGCAAATATGTATTGAAATTTTATGAAACAACGTTGTTTTGTTAGCCCTAAAACTCCAAATTCTTTTTCCCAAATCAATTCCCCCTCTCCCCGAAATCCTTAAGTTTTTTTTCCCAAACCCCTTTCTTTTTTTCCCAATTTTTTTCCCACAATCAATTCCCCTTCTGCCCAAAATCTCTAAGTTTCTTTCCCAGACCCCTTTCTTTTTTCCCCAATTTCTTTTCCCCAAATTAATTCCCCCTCTGCGAAATCCCTAATTTTTTCCGAAATCCCTTTCTTTTTTTTTTCGAATTTCTTTTCCCCAAATTAGTTCACCCTCCCCGATATATGTGCAAAATTGATATTTTGTTGAAGAAGATAAAGATTGGTGATTGCTTTTGGTACTGAGATATATATCATCTCATTTGTACCTTGTTCTCTATTTGAGGTAATTGCTAATTCTTGTTTGTTTCTTTTTTTTTCTGGCGTTCAGGATTTTCATCAACTTACTTCTCTTCTGTAATCAATATGTTTTTCTAGATCGGCGAGGTTTTCAAGGTTTTCATTGCTTTCTCCAACCTGCATTGCTTCCATTCCTAGCTGGTAACCAATTATTCTCTCCCTCATGCACACCTTTTTTATTTGATTAATTTCGCTTTATGTTTTGATTTTTCATTTTTTGTTTGTTAATTGGTGCTGTGCTTGGTTGCTGGTAAACAAGAAGGAAATAAAGAAAAATAAACGAATGGTTCTATTTAAGTTATTTTGTTGTTTTATTAATTTTGTTTTAGTTGAACTTTGTGACCGATGTTAGCTTTTTATCTCTACATTGGAAAGAATGTGAACTCTATTGTTGCATTTGTTGGCCATTGATGATTAAAACAAAGTTTTGTTTCAATAGGTTTTGCTGCATAAATGGCAGGCAGAAATTTTATTAGGAAATTTTATTAGAAAATAATTAAAATATTTTGTTTGTTATTTTGTTTGTTAAGGCAGAGAGTTTTGTTTATGAAATTTTGTTGTTTGTTCTCGGCTTGAATTAATCGAAGTAATGATTTTGAGATTTTGGGTGATATATTGATGGTCACCATTGATTGTTTTATATATTTCAAAACTTAGAGATTGACTTAACAAGAAACATGATGATGATGAGTATTAGTGAAGAAGGTAATAACAATAAACACAATCTAAAGATAAGTAAAAAATATAAGTTAGTATTCGTGAGAAAACAATCTAAAATTGTTTTCAGCCATTAGTTCAATATAAGAGGAACAGAGTAGATGACTTCTCTATCTAATTACAAAAAAAAAGACAAAGTGCATGGGTTCTATCATAAAGCTATTTTGACAAATTTTATTATATATTTTAGGTGAAAGTCTTTCGGCTATTAACAATTTGACTACTCTCGAGATCATAAATCTTTCTAATAACAACATAACAAGTATAATATCATTTCTTATAACAATTGATATTATATGACAATGATTTAGAATGGCAAATTCCTATAATAGTTGGGAACTTTTCAAGCTTTCATTTGCTTTTATTTTCATAAGAATTCTTATTCAGGTTCCTTACATGTTTAAATCTTAAATATATTTTCACCAATAAAAAAATAGTTTCAAAACTAGTCATCTCGTTACAGGCCATCTACTATCAAGATGTTTGATAACATTTCTAAATTGCAATTATTAAGCTTGACACATAATCAAATTTCACTAGAATTTCAAATAGCTTATTCAAGTGTAAAGAGTAGATGTATTTATCATTGCATGACAACTCTTTGGAGGGAATTATGCCTATAGAAATTGGAAACTTGACTATGCCCCAATCTTTGTATTTTGGTTACAACAAGCTCATTATCATGTGAGTTCTTACTAGTTTCTTTACTATTCAACGCCTCGGTCCCTTTTCACCTAGACTATATCTGGGGTTTAGCGACATTTTTGGGTTCCTAGTAGTCTATATGTGCATATTTTACAGTTGTATTCATTGAAGAATTGTTCATATTTTAGAGCCGTGAATTGAGCATGAAATCATTGTTTGTAGGTTAAAATTTTGTTATTATTTCTGTATAAGTTGTGAATTTAGTTCTTATATGTTCATAGCTAATTGGATTTTTTTTATCTTAAAATTTTTTATTATATGTGAAATTGAATTAGGTCAGATTTCTTTTCAAGTTCTTTCAACACTGTTTTATAAGGTTGAAAGTTGAAATGATGCTTAAGAAATCTAATCAACTATTTTACAATATTAATTAGTTTATTGAATGCATGTGAATTTGGTCATTTTCATGTAGTTTTAATCTCATTTTTTTCTTTGTTTATATTGAAACAAGAGTAAGATATTTGTAGTTCTTAGTTTATACTGAAACTTGTAAGGAAGTCGATTACTGAAACACAGGTAGACAGTTCTTGCAGTAGTTTTTTTTTTGGTGCTGTTAGTTTCTTTATGACTAGGGGTGAGCAAAACTCGATTCGACTCGAAAAAATCGGAAAAAAAATTGAATTTCGAGTTAAACGAATCGAGTTATTCGAATCAACTCGAATTTTTTTTCGAATTTCGAGTTCAAATCGAGTTCGAATCGAGTTGAGTTTTCAAATTCGAATAACTCGAATAATTCGAATAATTTGAATATCAAACTATAATATTTTACATTTTTACCCCAAACTCCTAAACCTTTTTACTTTTCCCTCAAAACTTTTACTCCTTCCCACTTTCCCCCCAAAACTTTTACTCCCCTCCCAACCCCCCCCCAATCTACCCAAAATCCATTTCCCACCAAAATTTTACTCTCCCATTTATTTTTTCCTCCAATTTTTTTTTAATATTTTTCCTCCAAAATTTTACTTCTCCTATTTACTTTCCCTCAAACTTTTATTCTCCAAAACTTTTTATTTTCCTCCTAAACTTTTACTTCTCACCCTTTACCCTCAAATAAAAAATCAAAATTATCCAAAACAATTCACTAAACATAAATAGTAATAATTTTATTTATATCTACAATTTATATTATTAAATTAAATTTCACATTTTATATTATTTATATTATTTATATTATTGAATTGTTTAGTCATATTGGATATTTATATTAAAATTGAATTATTAATTATGCCATAAAATATTCGTGTTAAAATTTTATATTGGTATCAATTTCACATTTTATTTTTAAAATAACTTTTATTAAAAAAATCATATTTTTACATTTAATATATTTTTTAATTCCAAAATACATAGTGACAAGAATCTGAAGATAATTGAAACAACTAAGCAAGCAAAGAAGCTAACCAATATATAAAAAATTAATAAATAAATTATGAGGTGATGAAAGTTAATAAAAATTTTGATTAAGGTGGGTGACAGTGGTTACAAGGACCCAAAAATATTTTTTAAAATTTAACTCGAACAAATATATTCGATTCGAATTTCATCTCACTCGACTCGATTCGAGAAAACTTCAAATAAAGTTAGGATGATAAAATGAGATTCGAAAACTCGATTAACTCAAAAATTTTCGATTCGATTCTATTCGATCGAATGCTCACCCCTATTTATGACTACTTACTTTCTTTTCGTTTTTTACTAGCGACTATGTTACCTTCGCCTCTCTGTCTCTTTAATTTTTTATGCTTTCAACTTGTTCTACCCTCTTAATTAATATCGCTACCAGTAGTAGAATATTAGTATAGTTGACAATATTATTGTATGTACATAAATAGCTTCTCCTTGACCAAGATTTCCTGTTGGACACTTCCATCCAAAGTTAGGCATCACTTGGTTTGGTTAGTTATTAACCACTCCTACATTTTCCTTTTAACTTACCAAAATGTATATATTATTTTCCCCATCTCAATCCAAGCATTCCCAAATTCTAGTTTTTCTCTCTACTAACTAAATACATGTTTTATATTTAAATAATTTTATGAATAATTAATTAATTTCTGATTAAATAAATAAATAATCATATTTCATAATAATTTTATGATATATAAAATTAATTAATTAAACAATCATATATCATATATCACATTTCATAATAATCATATAGTTTTTAACTTTTAAAAAATTAACGAAACTGTTCCCCACGATTAATTTTTGGTTTAATTATTTTTCACAGACCCTTTTCCAATGAAAAGCTATTGAAAAGATAAGTACATAATGATGGGTGACTTATCACTTAATGAAAAATGAGTTCATTTAGTCAATCTATACTTTTTTTAATAATTGAATTTTATATTTTTTCAATTTGGTACTTAATTTTTTTTCTAATTTGATATTTAAATTTATCAAACATTATACAAATTACATCAATATACTATAAGGTTTATTTTTTATAAGATGATAAAAATAATCAATGTATGATCCACATGTGGAAGATGACATGAAATTTCTTTTTTGTATTTTAAATGTTCAATTACTTTTTATTTATTTTATTTTAATTTTTTTAATTTAACATAATAAATTTATTTTATGAATAATTAATTAATTTACACTACTCTATTCAGTTAACCATATCATGTTAGTTACATGAACAGTAACTGCATGTATTTTTTTCAGAGTTGAATTTAAGTTTTATTTATTAATATCATGTATTGGCAATGATGAAAACGAAGCAAAAGTTGAGGCCAATTTTTAAAGCCATAAACATAAGAAATGGTTGCAATATTTAATCCATTTTTTAAAAATTTAAAACTAAATAAATAAAACAGACAACAAGTTTTTAACTTCAAAAGAAATTATTATCAATATATTGATTGATGGAAGCTCAAATAGTGTTGTTATGATAAAATAATAGTTTGTGCAAGATTTTACATAACTTGGTTCCATTTATACCATCTCCAAACCAGATTTAAAAAATTTAGTAAATGAATAAAAGGAAAAATAAGAATAAAAGTTAATGATTATCATAACTTACATAAACATTTAAAGAATATAAAAAAAATGTAATTTCTAACATTTAGAGAATATAAAAAATGTTGTCACTAATATATATTTTTTAAATAATTAGATACTTGATATTATATTATTTATTTTAGTACAATGACATGATTTAAACCTATTTAGAACACTTAAGTAACCATAATTTATTGTCAACTTTAGACTTCAAGAACTACGAAATGGATAAGAGTTGAATGGATTTGTCAAGGGTAAGCAACGACTATCGAAATAGAGTACAAACTTTTCTAAATTTTGCATTTCAAAATGCAAGCCAAGAGAATATGATTCTTTGCCCATGTAAGAAGTATGGCAACATTAATTGACATTTTCGTGAAGTTGTCTACGAACATCTAATTGTTGATGGCTTTATTCGAGGGTATAAAAATGGATTTTCCATAGAGAGTGTACACCTAGTAGAACCTCTTAAACGATTAATCTGGTTTATCCTCATAATGCTTACCATCAGTCTATTAGAGAATATGACATAGAAGGTATGTTGCAGGATGTATTTAATATGCACAGTCATGGTTTGCAATCGTTTCCACCTGAAATTATTGCATCCAATTATTGTGATATTGATGGAAATGCTTTTACCAAAACAGGAAGAAGTGCACCTGATGAAGAGCCAAATGGAGAAGCGGTGAAGTTCTATAAGTTACTTAATGAAATGAATGAAGAACTTTATGAGGGATTGAAATTTTCAAAACTATCCTTCTGCATTCGTCTTTTTCACTTAAAATGTTTGGGAGGGTGGACCAAAAACTCTTTTATGCAGCTGTTAGAGTTTTTGAGAGATATGTTTCTGTTTGCAAAAATCCTTCATTCATGCAAAGATATGAAGAAACTGATAAAGGATTTAGGCATTGGGTATGACAAATTTCATATTTGCCCAAATGACTGTATATTGTGTTGGGGTGATTGGAAAAACCAACAGTCTTTTTATGTTTGCGGTATATCTCATTGGATGAATAGGAATGCAGAAGATGTGAATGAGGATGAAGGTGAGGCATAATCAAGAAAGAAGGCAGTAAAGATTTTGCGATATTTTCCACTAATACCAAGACTTCAAAGGCTTTTCATGTCGTCAAAAATAACCGAGTCTATGAGGTGGCATCATGATCAACGAATCGGTGATGAATTATTAAGGCATCCTGCGGATTCTTTAGCTTGGAAATCATTTGACAGTAAATTTCAAAGTTTTGCAAGTGATCCTCGGAATGTGAGGCTTGGGCTAGCATATAATGAATTTAATCATTTTAAAATCATGAGTACTTCGTACAGTACTTAGCCTGTAGTACTTGTCCCTTACAATTTGCCTCCATGGATTTGTATGAAGCAATATTCTTTTATCTTAGGTATGATTATTGTAACGCCTCAAAGTTTGTATATTTGTTTACGTGTATTTATGACATAACTGTGTATCTGTTTTAGTGGTTAAGTGTTTTGGTGTGTGTGTGAGGTCTTAAGTTCAAGCCCTGCCTTGGGAAAATTTTTGTATTTTTTTGAACAAAGCCTTATCACTAGTCAGTAGGCTTATAATTAAATGTTGGTAAAATATGTCAGAATGGGCATGCTGGTCTGGTGGTTAAGTGGAGAGCAAACGAGCAGGAGGTCTGAAGTTCGAACTCTTATTTGTGCAAATGGGATTTATTTTACTGCTTGTGCCGTGTGGGTGTTTTGGTTTAGCCGAAATGTTAAAGTGTTTGAGTGGAATTTAAATTTGGTAGTTGAGAGGAAGTGGTGGACGATTTTGGGAGCTGTTGGAGTGATTTGGGGAGAAAAATCAGGGATGGAGGAGTTTCAAATTATCCCAATTGGGTAGTGAAAGTTTGATGGAGAAAATTTAGGGATGAATTAAGGGATTTTGGGGTTATCAGGGTTCTTATCGAATAATTTTGTTCATATCTTTTTTCCCTTTTATTTTCCCTAAAAATAAAATTTTTGGTTTTCTCTTCTCCTCTTCTCCATTTTGCTGCCGTTTTCCTTGTCCATTATTTTTCCTTACTGCCAAAATTACTCTGCACTCTCATTCTATTTCTCCTCAACTTCTTTCTACTTGGTCTCGTATCATTCCACGATTAACTGCGATCGGTAAGTACTCATCTTTGTGACGTTTGTTTCTCTCCAAAAACTCTACCGATTTTTCCATCAGGATTTTCATCTCTCTTTTGTCGAAATCTACCCTTCTCTTCCTATTTTTTTCTTTCGATTTTGCTTCCATCTCGACTGCATTCGCACTTTTGTTCCCTATTTTGGTGTTTCGTGGACAACTTCAGTACGTGATTTTATGTGATTTGTAGTTGAGAATGTTAAGTTTCTGACTAGGAGTTATTCTGATGTTTGGGTAGAATTATGTCACTAGGATCGAAACTCTTCTGGTACTACTACATAAGCAAATCAATTTGAAGCGTTGGGGGTAAGTTTCAATCGGTCAATAGTTGAGTAACCCGTTCAGGTTGGTTTTAATTCATCGGTTAAGTGATTAACTGAGTGGTATTTTGGTCAATTATAGGTTCGGGATTGCTTGGAGTTACTTTTGTGTAAAAAATGTTACAGGTGTGTAACCTCAACACCATAAATGGAAATCAATGAAAAGCCATAAAGTGAGGCTATCGATGCCACACCGGTGTGCGATCGACGAGGCTAGCTATGTGCGATACATGAGCCGAATCGAATTGGGCCATGTGGGTCACACAAGCGTGTGGGCCTACACGGGTGAATCATACAAGGGTGTGGGATTTTTGGGCCAGGCCATGTGAGCTACCCGATCAAGGCCAATTTGGGCCATGTTGGCCATACAAGCGAACATCATGGGCTTGTAGGCCCATTTTTACTGTTGAATTGTTAAGATTGCACGGGTATCCCAAGACAACTATTGACCTATTATAGGGTCGGTAAGCTTACCTAGACCCCTAATTGACTGAAATGACTGTATGACTTATATGATTAAGCATGATGATGTCCCAATAATTTGATACTGTATGCTGGTTTACATACATGATATTATGTATAGCATGTCATATTTGTATATTGAATTGCATTGGGTTGGGGGTTGGTATTGTTCGGAGGAAGTAAACTGAAAGGCCTTGGGCCTAATTTACTGACAGCTCAGCTTCAAACCACTGTTTAGTGCCACATTCAATACTTTTTAGAGTGTAGTGATGGGTGGGTTGATTATATCCTCACATGGAGTGTAGGGTTGGACGGAGATGGTGTGTAGAGGCTGTCTGGGTAGGATTTTGTGACAGTATTTCTATTACTGTACTAATTATTGTTATGTAATGGCCCAATGCCCTAATGCATAACTGCTTTTGTACTAAATTGGGCTAAGGCCCTAACTGAAACTGAATCTTGTACTGAAAGGGCTTAAGCCCAAACTGTGACTGCATTTTGTCTGCTTGCTTTATATGGGGATTACACACTAAGTTTTCGTAAACTCACCCTTTTGATTTATTTGTATAGGTAATCCCTAGGCTTGGGCGGATCGGTGCGACGGAGGACTCACTGGTGGCCACACAACTTTATTTGTCTCTGTTTCGTATTTAATTATGATTTTAAATTTTATTTGGGAATTTTATTGTAAATATGGGCTCTAAGAATTTTTCTTAAATTTTGGATTTTCAATTTATAACTACTAGTTTTAAGAAAACTTGAGTTTTCAAAAGAACCAAACGTTTTAAAAAAATACCCACGATTACGCAATCTGCTTAAAAGCTTCCGCATAGATTATACGTTTTGAAAGATTTCAAATAATTAATTAAGACGATATTAGAATTTATAAGTAATAATGAAAAGATTCTAAACAGAAAATGTTTTAAGCTAAGTTACGGTTTCCTAACACAAGTTACGATTTTCAAACTCACTACCTTTGACATCACTAGATTCGGTCATAACGTCCAAGTCAGGTTTAGGGTGTTACATTTAGTGGTATCAGAGCTAGTTACAAAACTCGGCTATGGATGTGGGTTTTTAAGACGTGATTTCTGAGAACTGATTCCTAAATGTTTTTACTGAAAGTGTGATACATCGAGTTTCCAGCACCGATCCAGTAAGTTTTCTAAAACTATGAATTGTTTAAACAGAAACTGAAACTGTTTTTGATAGTACATCCTGAAACTGCTATAGGTGGTATATACTGAGACTACTATAGATATATTGTACTGCAAACACTTAAAATAGTGTAGACTGGGACTGTAGTAAAACTGATAGATATTGATTGACACTGAGATGTACGAAATAAACCTTACACTTCTGATATTGTTTTCATAAAAAAGTTGTTAATAAACACTGGAACTGTAAACTGATGCATAAAACTGTTAATTCAGACAAAACGCAATTAGGCAATGAGCACCAGAGGTACTCGTGGACGGGGTACAAGAAGCCATGGTAAAGGCCGTAGAGGTGCTCGAGCTAGGTCTTCGTCATTTGGCAGTCTACCTAATTTGGATACTATTGAGACACCAGCTTCACCTGTGACTGAGACTGGGTCTCGTGATCGAGCGGCTGGGGACGACGCACTATCCCAGGCCATGTTGAGGATTTTAGAGAGGGTCGCTGGGCCCAGTACTAGAGTTGGAGGCCGCGGGTTGGTTACGGAACAACTTCGGTCTAACGGAGCTGAGCTTTTCAGGGGTATTGCTGGAGTTGCCCTTAATGTGGCTAAGTACTGGATAGAGGCCACAGAGAGGATTATGAACGATTTGGACTGCACTCCCGAACAGAAATTAAAGGGTGTTGTATCGCTGCTACGTGATGAGGCATGTCAGTGGTGGGTCACTACTAAGGAGGGCACTCAGCCCGATCAACTGACCTGGGAGTTCTTTAAGACCGCTTTTTAGGGGAAGTATGTGGGGGCTAGGTATGTGGATGCTAGTAGGAGGGAGTTCCTAAATCTGACTTAGGGAGATAAATCGGTGGCCAAGTATGAGGCCAAAATTTTGAGATTGAGCCGCTATGCACGGGGTATGGTGGCGACTGAGTACGAGCGATGTATTCGCTTCGAGGATGGCCTTAGGGATAATCTAAGTGTTTTGATAACTCTACAGAGGGAGTGAGACTTTGCTACATCAGTTGATAAGGCAAAGATCACCGAGGAAGTGAAGTGCGCAGAGAGCCAGAACCGAGAGAGAGGTAGGAGCAAGAAAGATTTAGAGCCCTCGAGTTCTGTTTAGAGGCCTAAGAAAAAAGCCAGAGTTGATGGGCCGAACTGAGTTGGGGCTCTATTGCTGCTACTAGACAGCTGCCGTATATTAACTATGTTAGACGCCATCAGGGCGAGTGTTGGAAAAGAACTGGGGCTTGTTTGAGGTGCGGTTCATTAGAGCATCGTATTAGAAAGTGTCCGCGGAGGTCCAGTCAGATGCAAGCTTCAGGTACTGGTACTATACCACCATTGAGAGTAGTTCAACAGCCACTGAGAGGTCATGGTCAGGCTAGAGGTGGTAATGAGTTGGGCCGTGATTAGAGAGCACCAGGTAGAGGTGCTAGTTATACTGAGGCGAGGCAGCCGGCTCTAGTTTATATTGTACGTCGCCGAGAGGATGGAGATGCTCCGGACTTTATCATGGGTACGTTCTTTATTTATAATGAACCTTATACTGCACTGATAGATATAGGATCCACTTACTCCTATATAGCTTGTATTGTGTCCGAGAACTTGGGTATCTTGGTTGAGAGCACTGTTAGTAAGGTGACTATACTGAGTCTGCTGGGACAATCAGTAAAGGTAAATAACTCGTTTAGAGGTGTTTCTTTAGAGGTTTAAGGGGTTATTTTTCTGGCTGATCTGATGAAACTGCCTTTTGGAGAGTTTGATCTGATACTGGGAATGAACTGGTTGGTTAAACACCGAGTGAGCTTGGATTGTGCCACAAAAAGGGTTGTACTAAGAACTGAGGAGGATAGCGAGGTAGTCATAATTGGGGAACGTCAAAATTACTTGTCGAATGTGATTTCTCCATTGAGGGGCAGAAAAGTTAGTTCGTAAAGGATGTGAGGCGTAACTGGCCTACATCAGTGTTTCAGATTCTAGGGATTCTACAGTTAAGGATATCAGGATGGTTAAGGGCTTTCTAGATGTTTTTTCGGAAGAGCTACCTAGGTTATCTTCGAATCGTGTAGTAGAGTTTGAGATTGAGCTTCTTTCTGGTACAGCTCTGGTGTCTATCGTTCCCTATAGAATGGCACCGAAAAAGCTTATTGAGATTAAGGCTCAGATTCAAGAGTTACTGGATCGTGGGTTCATCTGCCCTAGTGTGTTTCTGTTGGGAGCACCAATTCTGTTCGTGAAAAAGAATGATGGAGCCATGTGTATGTGTATTGACTATCGACAATTAAACAAGTGGACAATCAAGAATAAGTATCCCTTACCAAGGATAGACAATCCGTTTGACCAGTTCCAAGCGGCTTTGCTTTTCTCCAAGATTGACCTCCGATCAAGATATCAGTAGTTGAAAGTTAATGAGGCTAACGTGCATAAGACGACATTTAAGAGTCGCTATGGTCATTACGAGTTCCTAGTGATGCCATTTAGACTGACAAATGCACCGATGACTTTCATGAATCTGATGAACCGAGTGTTCCAGCCCTATCTGGATCGGTTCGTGGTGGTATTTATTGATGACATTCTGGTGTACTCGAAGACTGAGGATGAGCACGATGAACACCTCAGAGTTGTTCTACAGATCTTACGAGAGAAACAACTATACATCAAGTTCAGTAAATGTGAATTCTGGTTACAGGAAGTAACGTTTCTAGGCCATGTAGTTTCTGATAAGGGGATTAGGGTCGATCCTCGAAAGATTGAGGCGGTGTTAGCCTAAGACTGTATCTGAAATTCGCAGTTTTCTGGGACTGGTAGGGTATTATCGACGATTTATAGAGGGTTTTTCACTGATTGTAGCACCCTTGACTAAGCTACTACGTAAGGGTGTGGCATTTAACTGTATTGATGAGCAGCTAGAGAGCTTTGAAAAGCTTAAAACTGTATTGACTGAGGCCCTTGTTTTGATATAGCCAGAATCTAGAAAAGAGTTTAATGTCTACAGCAATGCATCACATGTCAGTCTGGGATGTGTATTGATGCAAGAGGGTAAGGTGATAGCGTATGCATCTTGTCAGCTTAAGACTCATGAGGTAAATTATCTAACGCATGACCTAGAGTTGACCGCAGTGGTGTCCACATTAAAAATCTAGAGGCATTACCTATATGGTGAAAAGTGTATCATCTAAATGGATCACAAGAGCCTCAAGTATCTCCTCACTCAAAAGGAGCTAAATCTTAGGTAGCATAGATGGATTGAGCTACTTAAAGATTACGACTGTACGATTGAATACCACCCTAGTAAGGCTAATGTGGTGGCTGACGCACTGAGGCGTAGGGCTGTGACTGATCTGAGGGTGATGTTTTCTCGTCTCAGTTTATTTGATGATGGTAGTCTATTGGCCGAACTCTAAGTTAAACCAACGTGGATAGAGTAGATTAAGGGTAAACAGTTAGAGGACGAGTCTTTGGGTATTTACTTTCGACAAATTAAGAGTGGGAATACTGTGGATTTTAGACTGAATAGAGAAGAGGTACTCTGTTCCTATGGGAGAATCCGTGTACCGAATGATACTGAGCTGAGGCAGTCGATACTGAGGGAGGTACATAGTAGCCCTTATGGTATGCATCCCAGCGAAAATAAGTTGTACCGAGACCTTCGTGAGTTATATCGGTGGCCATGTCTTAAACGAGAGGTTACAAATTTTATGGGTAAATGTTTGACATGCCAATAGGTTAAGACTGAGCATCAGTTACTTTCGGGGTTGTAGCAGCCAGTTAAGATTCCACTTTGGAAGTGGGAGCGGATGACTATGGATTTCGTTAGTGGGTTGCCTCTAACACCCACTAAGAAAGATTTTGTATAGGTCATCGTGGATCCATTGACCAAATTTGCCCATTTCATTTCGGTTCGTAGTGACTATTCACTGTAGAAGCTGGTTAAACTGTATGTGTCTCAGATAGTGAGACTGCATGGGGTACCAGTTTCGATCATATCTAATAGGGATCTTCGCTTCACATCTCGATTCTGTAAGAAGCTACATGAAGCTCTGGGTATAAGTTTGAACTTCAGTACTGTGTTCCATCCTCAAATATATGGTCAATCTGAGAGCGTGATTCAAATATTGGAGGATATGTTGAGGAGCTGTCTCATTGACTTCTAAGGCAGTTGGGAGGTTTACTTGCCACTAGCAGAGTTTGCTTATAACAATAGCTATCAGTCTAGCATTTAGATGGCACCTTATGAGGCATTATTTGGTCGTAGGTGTCGCACACCTTCATGTTAGACTGAGTTGGGCGAGTAGCATGTTCTGGGCCCTGAGCTAGTTTCTGATACCGAGGATAAAGTTAGATTGATTCAAGACCGATTAAAAGCGGCGTCCGATAGATAGAAGTCTTACGCGGCTCTGAAGCGTCATGAGACGAGTTTTCTGTAGGAGACTTTGTTTTTCTTGAGGTCTCGCCATGGAAGAAGGTACTGAGATTTGATTGTAAGGGCAAGTTGAGCCCTAGGTTTATTGAACCCTATCGCGTATTGAAACGAGTGGGACCGGTTGCTTACAAGTTAGAGCTATCTCCAGAGTTGGACCAGATTTACGATGTTTTCCACGTATCAATGTTGAGGCTCTACTGCTCTGATCCCACGCATATTATTTCTGTTAAGGAGATCGAGGTTAGGCCAGATCTGACCTTCGAGGAGAAGCCGGTTCAGATATTGGATCGAGACGTAAAGATTCTGAGGAGAAAATCTATCCCACTGGTTAAGGTTCTATAGCGTAATCATAGCTCTGACGAGGCCACGTGGGAGCCTGAAGATGCGATGCGTCAGTAATATCCTCATATGTTCTGGTCAGGTAAAATTTTTAGATCAAAATTTTCTTTTAAGGGGTAGAATTGTAACGCCCCAAAGTTTGTATATTTGTTTACGTGTATTTATGACACAACTGTGTATCTGGTTCAGGGTTAAGTGCTCTGGGTGTGTGTGTGCGGTCTTAAGTTCAAGCCTTGCCTTGGGAAAATTTTTGTTTTTTTTCTGAACAAAGCCCTATCACTAGTCAGTGGGCTTATAATTAAATGTTGGTAAAATATGTCAGAACAGGCCTGCTGGTCTGGTGGTTAAATGGAGAGCAAATGATTAGGAGGTCTGAAGTTTGAACCCCTGTTTGTGCAAATGGGATTTATTTTTCTGCTTGTGCCGTGTGGGTGTTTTGGTTTAGCCGAAATGCTGAAGTGTTTGAGTGGAATTTAAATTTGGTAGTTGAGAGGAAGTGGTGCAAAGTTTATGGCTGACTGATATTTCACACCATCATTTAGCTATTGCAATTCTTTTCCTAATAGCGGGTCACATGTATAGAACTAACTTCGGAATTGGTCACAGTATAAAAGATCTTTTAGAAGCACATATTCCTCCGGGAGGACGATTGGGGCGGGGGCGTAAGGGTCTTTATGACACAATCAATAATTCGATTCATTTTCAATTAGGCCTTGCTCTAGCTTCTTTAGGGGTTATTACGTCCTTGGTAGCTCAACACATGTACTCTTTACCTGCTTATGCGTTCATAGCACAAGACTTTACTACTCAAGCTGCGTTATATACCCATCACCAATACATCGCAGGATTCATCATGACAGGAGCTTTTGCCCACGGAGCTATGTTTTTTATTAGAGATTACAATCCGGAATAGAATGAGGATAATGTATTGGCAAGAATGTTAGACCATAAAGAAGCTATCATATCCCATTTAAGTTGGGCCAGCCTCTTTTTGGGATTCCATACTTTGGGACTTTATGTGCATAATGATGTCATGCTTGCTTTTGGGACTCCGGAGAAACAAATCTTGATCGAACCCATATTTGCCCAATGGATCCAATCTGCTCAAATTTAAGAGTGAATTAAGGGATTTTGGGGTTATCGGGATTCTGATCGAATAATTTTGTTCATATCTTTTTTTCCTTTTTCTTTTCCTTAAATATAAAATTTCCAGTTTTTTCTTCTCCTCTTCTCCCTTTTGCTGTTATTTTTCTTGTCCATTATTTTTACTTACTGTCGAAATTTTTGTGCTCTCCCATTCTTTTTCTCCTCAACTTCTTTCCACTCAGTCTAGTGTTATTCCATGATTAACTGCGATCGTCAGTAAGTACTCATCTTTGTGACGTTTGTTTCTCTCCAAAAACTCTGTCGATTTTTCTATTAAGATATTCCTCTCTCTTTTGTCGAAATCTACCCTTCTCTTCCCATTTTTTTCTTTCGATTTTGCTCCCATCTCAACTGCAATCGCACTTTTGTTCCTAATTTTGGCATTTCGTGGACAATTTCTGTAAGTGATTTTATGTGGTTTGTAGTTGAGAATGTTAAGTTTCTAACTAGGAGTTATTTTGATGTTTGGGTAGCATTATTTCGCTAGGACCGAGACTCTTCTGGTACTACTACGTAAGCAAATCGATTTGAAGTGTTGAGGGAAAGTTTCATTCGCTCAATAGTTGAGTAACCCGTTCGGGTTGGTTTTAATTTATCGGTTAAGTGATTAACTGAGTGGTATTCTGGTCAATTATAGGTTCGGGATTGTTTGGAGTTACTTTTGCGTAAAAAATGTTACAGGTGTGTAACCGCAACACTATAAAAGGAAATTAATGAAAAGCCATAAAGTGAGGCTATCGACGCCACACAAGCGTGCGATCGACGAGGCTGGCCGTGTGCGATACACGAGCTGAACCGAATTGGGCCATGTAGGCCACACAGGCGTGTGGGCCCACACGAGTGAATCACATGGGCGTATGGAATTTTTGGGCCAGGCCATGTGAGCTGCCCGATCAAGGCTAATTTGGGCTTATGGGCCACACAGGCGAACATCATAGGCTTGTAGGCCCATTTTTATTTGCTAAGATTGCACGGGTATCCCAAGTCAACTGTTGACCTATTATAAGGTCGGTAAGCTTACCTAGACCCCTAATTGATTGAAATGACTATATGACTTATATGATTAAGCATGATGGTGTCCCAATGATTTGGTACTGTATGTCGGTTTACATGCATGATATTATGTATAGCATGTCATATTTGTATATTGCATTGCATTGGGTTGGGGGTTGGTATTGTTCGGAGGAAGTGTATTGAAAGGCCTCGGGCCTAATTTACTGGCAGCTCAACTAGAAACCACTGTTTAGTGCCACATTCGGTACTTTTTGGAGTGTACTGATGGGTGGGTTGATTATATGTCCACATAGAGTGTAGGGTTGGACGGAGATGGTGAGTAGAGCCTGCTGGGTAGGATTTTGTGACAGTATTTCTGTTACTATATTTATTACTGTTACTGTAATGAGCCAAGGCCCTAATGCATGACTGCTTTTGTACTGAATTGGGCTAAGGCCCTAACTGAAACTGAATCTGGTACTGAAAGGGCTTAAGCCGAGACTGTGACTGCATTTTGTCTGCTTGCTCTATATAGGGATTACACTGAGTTTTCGTAAACTCACCCTTTTGATTTATTTGTACAGGTAATCTCTAGGCTTGGGTAGATTGGTGCGACGGAGGACTCAGCGGTGGCCACACAACCTTATTTGTCTCTGTTTCATATTTAATTATAATTTTAAATTTTATTTGGGAATTTTATTGTAAATATGGCCTCTACGGATTTTTCTTAAATTTGGGGTTTTCAATTTATTTCTACTAATTTTAGGAAAACTCGAGTTTTCAAAAGAACCAAATGTTTTAACAAAATACTCACGATTACGCAATCTACTTATAAGCTTCCGCATAGATTAAACGTTTTGAAAGCTTTCAAATAATTAATTAACACGATATTAGAGTTAATAAGTAATAATGAAAAGATTCTAAAATGAAAGTGTTTTAACCTAAGTTACGGTTCCCAACATAAGTTACGATTTTGAAACTCACTACCATGTGACATCACTAGATTCGGCCATAACGTCTAGGTCGGGTTTAGGGTGTTACAATTATCCCTAAAGAGAAAGGTTCTGGGAATTGACATTTATATGTAGCCACTTATTGAAGAGTTGAAATAGTTATGGGCGGGTGTTGAAACATATGATGTCTTGAGAAATGAGAACTTTTATTTACGTGCAGCTTTGTTGTGGACTATTAATGATTTCCCGGCTTATGCCAATTTATCTGGTTGGAGTACCAAAGTACGTAATACTTGTCCTTGTTGTGTGGCGCAAACATGTTCAAAGTTGTTATATAATGGGAAGAAGTTATCTTATATGGGGCATCGTCGGTGGTTAGATGGAAATCATAGATTTAGATTTTAGAGGATTCTATTTGATAGTACTAAAGAGTACAAAGAAGCTCTTGAGTAGACCATTGGATCTGAAATCTTGTTCATGTTAAAAGATATCAATTTCAGTTATGGGAAGATGAATCAACCACCTAACACATGAACAAATAGAAGACCAAGGGAGGCGTATGTTGGCGATGTTCACCGGTAGAGTGATGATGAATCCGATGAAGATGATGATCCTAATGAGGAAGACTTGTGGAAAAAAAGAAGTATTTTTTTGAGTATCACATTTTGCGATACAATCTTGATGTCATGCATATTAAAAAGAATGTTTAGGAGAACATAATCAGGAAAATTTTGAATGTCGATAGAAAATCGAAAGACAATCTTCAGAGTCAACTTGATCTAGTTGATATGAGAATTCAGAGTGATCTTCTTCCCCAATTACTTCCGAATGGAAAATCTCGGTTGCCACTTTCTATTTTTGCAATGTCGAAGAAAGAAAAGAAGTGTTCTGTACGGTGTTGAAGGATATAAAGGTCCCATATGCATATGCATCAAATATATCTTGATGTGTGTCTTAAAGATTAAAGACTCTATTCCCTAAAATCACATGATTATCACATCTTGATAAAAGATTACTGCCAGTTGTTTTACGGTGTTGTATGTCAAAAGAGGTAACGTCTTGTATAATTGAACTATCCAATATAATGAAAGCTATTTGTGGTAAAGTTTTGATTGTTGAAGAACTTGAAAAAGTATAAGATCGAGCCACCTTGACTTTATGCAACTTGGAAAAGATCTTTCCACCTTCGTTCTTCACTATTACGGTACACTTGCTAATCCATCTCCCTCGTGAAGTAAAACTTGGTGGACCGATTTTCTATCGGTGGATGTATCCTATAGAGAGGTGCTAATTTATTTGCAAAGTTTTCATTCATTCATGAATATACCTTTAATTACAAATTTTGATAATGTTGTATATCATGTTTAGGTTCCTATGCAAATTGAAGTATTATTGTTGTAATAAGCGTTATCCAAATTAAAGGTTACTTTGCAAAGGAGTGTATGACTTTCTGCTCTAGATATTTAGAAGTTGTTGAAACAAGATTGAATAGACCAAGAAATGCTGGGCTCACTAATCATAACTTAGTCGAAACTTATCTATTTCGAAGTTATGGACAACCAATTGGTAAAGTTGAAATTGCACACTTAGATGATAGATTTTGGGTACAAGCACATCGATATGTTCGTTTTCAAAACAATTCAATTGAACCATTACGCAAGTAAGTTCTAAAATTTGATAAATATTCATATTTTTAATTTGTTTATCTTTTAACCAAGTAATTCACTTTTTAACGTAGTGAGTACAAACAAGTCTTGAGATCTCATTTACACTCCCGAAGATTACAACATCGAGAGATTCATAAGTTATTCACAGAATCTTTTCATGAATGGTTAGGGCAGATGGTATGCAACTGAAGCTTTCATTGACAAATAATAATGTTTTCGTATAACATTATAATTAATCAATTTAATTTCAATTCAATAGGTTTGGAATGGAAATGACGTTAATGAAGAAGTTAAATGGCTTTCCCAATGTCCAAATAGAGTAGTAAAAAGATATACTTCCTTCCTCATTAATGGATTCAGGTTTCATACAAAATCTCACGAAAGATTGAGGAGGACTCAAAATTGTGGAATAGTTGTTAATTCTTCAATTACAAGTTATGCTAGTGCTAGGGACAGTAATCCTATTGAGGGAAATGTAGAGTATTACGGACTTCTTACGGACATTATTGAGTTGGATTACGATGGAAAACAGAATGTTGTCTTCTTTCGATGTGATTAGGTTGATGTTCATACTCCTCGTGTATTTAAAAAAGATCAATTTGGTTTTACAATGGTGAACTTCTCTCAATTAATTCACACTAGAGAACAATTGATAGATGAGCCGTATGTATTTCCTTCTCAAGTTAAACAAGTTTTTTACTCAAAAGATCCAACTGATAAGGGTTGGTACGTTGTACTCCATAACACCCCTAGAGTCTTGTTTGACATGGGCAATGAAAGTAGAGATGACATCGACGAAAGATCAGAAACTTAGCCTTTTCCAGAACAAAACTTAAATGAAACTATCCCTAGTACTAGTACACAATTTCAATGGGTTCGCCAAGATGTGGATGAAGATATTTACGAATCATGATGTAGTAAGATTTTACGATTTTTTTAATTATATGTAATATTATAATTTAAATCTTGATCTTGTTAAATATTTCAACTATTTTATATGTACTATTATTGTTGTAATTAGTTACTAATATTTCAACTATTTTATATGTATTGCAGATAATATGCCTAGAAGATGATTGCGAGATCTAAGTATTATTCAGAATCCTCCAAAGTCGGAAGAAACAAATAGTGAACAACAGACTGCTATTGGATCTTCGAATATTCTGAATACAGCTGACGAAACTGCAGAAATTCAAAGTGATGTTAACTTTAATTTACATGCATGTTGAATTTTATTATTGATTTTTGTTTCAAATTCTTATATTATCATATACCATTTTTTTTAGCTAGAAGTGGTAGGAGGCGTAAAACTTGAGGACGTACGCTATTGAAAGATTTATACGATCTAAATTCTATCAAGTGTGTCAAAGTATCTAGAAACAGTCATGATCAGCCTATTGGATCAGAAGTTCGACTTTTAGCAAGATACTTGGGCATTATAGCACGAAATGCCAATTTGTTGCCAATCAACTACTAGTTATGGCATCAAATGCCTGATAGTAACAAAACTCAAGCTCTCGATAATATTAAGGTAATAATGTGAATGTAATTTATAATATTTTGGTTTAAGTTTCATTTATATTTTACTTTCATAATATTTTGGTTTAAGTTTCATTTATATTTTACTTTCTAAACTTGTGTTATTTCCAGGAGAGATTTGCTTTAGATGTCTCGGATAATTATGTGAAAAAGGCATTAGGAAAGAAATGGAAAGACCATAAAAGTACTTTAAAGAAGGAATATTTTAAGAAAAATATCCCTCTCGAAGAGAAATTGCGAAATGTCTCACCGAGAATGATGAGGTACCAATGGGAAGATGCAATTTGATTTTGGAATTCAAAGAAAGGAGATGTATTACGTAATTCCAAACTCTTATAATTATTTTGGTTTATAGTATTTACTATATACGTAATAATAATTTCATAATGTAGGATCGTGAGCGAATTGGAATTACAAGTAGGCAAAAACAAAAATTCACGCACACAGTTGAGTCGAAAAGTTTTGCTTGTGTAGCTGATAACAAGGTATTTTGAATTTATTAATTGTGTCAAATATTAATTACTTTCTACTAAATAATATTTTTCCTACTATATTGTAAGAACTGTCGTCTGGTCAAAAAGTTGGACGCTTTTAGCTTTTTTACATTACACATAGAAAGAAAGATGGATCTCCTATGACTACTGAAGCTGCAGAAATTATGGTATATTTACTTAATAAAATTTGAATTATTTTAAATATTTATCATGTTTAATTATAATGGTTTAATTCGTTGTTTGTAATGCAAATAATGCCAAGTTATGTTGCATTTGTTTGATTATGTGTTTCGTTTCTAACTCCTTGATTGATTTATTAGGAGAAACTAAGGGATAAAAGGGCAGAGTATGAAGTGATAGTTCTGTTAATCTGGACGACATTGATAACAGAATTATTACTGAAGTTTTGGGTTTTGAAAGGTATGGTCGAGTTCGATTTTAAGGATCTTTTGTTAACCCAACCCAATTTTTTGAATCCAGCTCGTAGCAATACATGCCTTCGGCGAATCAGGCTCAAGCTAAAGTTCAAAGGTTAAGAGACCAAATGGCTCAGATGAAAGCGAGCATGGTTGAGCAAATTACTCAACTTAAAACAAAGGTAGCATCGAGAGAAGCAGAGGCTCAAAGAAAATATGAAGAGCTCTAGCTACAACTTAAAGCGGAGGCAACAGTGAGGGAAGCAGAAGCAACAAGAAAATATGATGAACTCCAGCAACAGCTTCAGAATATGATGAAGATGATTCAGCAGTCACAAAATCCGCCATCTTAGACTTTTGTTTTTTATTTTGAGAATATCTTAACAAT